>NW_027643617.1:0-36301 GCF_032717465.1 Coenobita brevimanus
TTACCCTCCATGCTCACACCTCTCACCCTCCGCACCCAAATGTCATCCCCCATCCTCTCCACATGCCCAAACCATCTCACTCTACCCCTCCTAATCACAACACCACTACACTCCAGTCCCATCCTTCTTCCCAAACCATCTCAGTCTACCCCCTTCACATCACAACACCAATACACTTCAGCCCCATCCTGCCTCCCAAAACTATCTCAATCTACCCCTTAACTCTACCCTCAACACACACCTCTCCCCCGCTGCAGCCAGTTGCCATCCTTCATTCTCTCCACATGCCCAATGCAATGGACAGTAAATTTCTATGACTGCATCTCTGTAGATATATACTTTACCAATGCCTTCACCCAATCTGGATAAAACTTAGGTCATAATGTACCAACTGTTCCCTAATCTTTCTTGCATAGTCTACTGTATAGTCTGTTAACTGCTCTAACACCTGTATCTAAATGACTTGTTAATTATGCTAAAGAAGGGCTATGGCAGAGGTCGGCAACCTGCGGCTCAGAAGCCGCACGCGGCTCTTAGGACACTTTTGTGGCTCCAGGAGCTTCATAAATAACCATTTATTCTTTCAGAACAAAGGCATCATATTACACATGCAAGGCAACATTAGATTTTTCATTCAGCTTTGATAAGATCTATACTATAAGCAGATCAAACAATATCACCGTAATGTTTTGTTTAGATTTAGAATACTGCAGATTTCGGTTTATGAGAATTTTCTGTATTGCGACTCCAAGAGTACTACATTTTTATGAAACAAAAGATCTATACTACAAGTAGATCAAATAGTATCACCGTAATGTTTTGTTTAGAATACTGCAGATTTCAGTTTCAGAATTTTCTGTATTGCGGCTCCAAGAGTACTACATTTTTATGAAACTTTAAAACAAATGGCTCTTGTAGCTTTAAGGGTTGCTGACCTCTGGGCTATGGGAAAGGTGTACAGGCAAGGTAATGTCAATCTGGCATTAAGCTGTATCCCTCCACAAAAGGACAAAACGCTATACCAATTTATGGGCTAAAATCGGTGCTTCCATCTCAGATTTCTTAACCAAGGAAAAAATAATCTTGCCACTTAGCTATACTGTAGTCTGTCCTTCACCTGATGGAACTGGCCCACTCACAAATTTAGTACTTAATTGATTACAGTTTCATTAATTTTATAGTTATGGAGGTAGGAATGAGTCTCCTTGGTTACTATATGTTTTCACTGGACATTACCACTCCCACATCAATACAGTGTGCTTGATGGAAATTCAGTTATATATCTATCTAATCTATCTATTGCCAGACATCTTAATCCTGTAAGGTGTGGCCACAAATATCCTCCACACTGTCCTGTCCTCTGCCATCCCTCCAACTCACACACCCCCTCTCATATCCATCCCTCCAACTCACACCCTCCCTCCACCATATCTACCCACACTCCTCCCTCTTACACACATTCTCTCCCATATCTACTTGTATCTTCTCTCCATCCCTCCAACTAACACCCCCTCCCATCTCTCCACTCCATCCCTCCATCTCATCCTTGGCTATAATGTAAGAATGAGTGTCCTTGCTCAATTCAACCCTCCATAGTTACCTGCCTACACTAACAGACAAACAGGAGTGACAGAAAAGAGACAAGAGAGACAGATAAGACAGACAGATAAGAGACAGACATGAGACAAACATGAGAGAGTGACGTGAGAGAGAAAAAGACAAGAGACAGGAAAAACAGACGGGAGAGACAGGAGACAGTACTATACCCATCACAACAGATTTCAACCTCTCCAAGCAGTCGTGGCCCCTCTGCTACTCTGAGTTCTCCAGGCAGTCTCCCTTCACTCCTCTTGAACCGCCATCACGCTGCCATCTCTCTGGAACCCTGCTTTCTTGTACCACTTCACTTACACCCACACAAACCCAAGGCCGCCACAGGAACACCACTGCAATGATTGTAGGAACATAATACAAATTATTCACATTTACAGTAGACAGTTATACAGTATATAGCACAACTTCTACCTTCTACTTGGCCTATATTTTGCCTTACGCAGTCCATCTCACACAGTTCAGTGGCAGAACAAGGTAATGCTATAGAGTACCCTTTCCACAGCACTTCTCCATGACTACCAACATTCTACTCATCTACAGTTACAATTCAAAATTCATGATGCTATGATATTTTAAACCAAAAAAGAAGGGCATAGCATCATATTCTAATAAAATTTTGTTACAGCCAGGTATTCAAAGTGAAAGTTGTTTTTATACCTATAGCCACTTCTGAATTAGTCACTCCTGCAAAAGAATACCACGATGTGTTTGCATTTGACGAGCTGTAGTTATAAGTTAGGAATGAGTCTCCTTGGTTACTATTCCAATTTACAACTACTAAAATCTGACTGGTCACTCCCACACAAAATATGAAGATGTGGTTGCATCTGACGAGCTGTAGTTGAGTAGATGAGTGCCACGCCTCCTCCCGGATAGTCAGCAGTAGGCTTGGGAATACTAATGATAGAATGTGTCTTAGGCAAGGCATTACGAATAATATCGATATCAGACTCATACAACTAGGTTTCAGTCAAGCACAAAATGGCAAGCTCGTGCAGATTTAGAGTTTCATTAATATAGTCTATCTTTTTACGGATAGAACGAATATTTAAAAGACCCATCCTTAACTGGTTCAAGAGAGACGTAGTCAGTTTTTTGAATGGTCAAAATTGGTGTTTTCAATCAATCTATTCCTATGAGAAATCATGAATGGACAGTCTCTACTTGATGCAAAATGGACAACTGACTTTTCAAGTTAAATAAGTGCTGTCAACCCTCATCATGTACTCCCCCATACAAATGTCATCCAATCATCATCTATCTGCTCAGCAAAAAATCTAACACACACCAAAATGAGATACTGGTCTCTGGTTTGAATAAATCTACACTATCAGTCTACATATGGCCGGACGCCTTAATCCTGTAAGGGGTGGCCACAAACAAATTGCCTCCAAGTCACCCTGTCTCCTGCCATTTCACTGATCCCCCCCTCTCATATACCTCTCCATTCCTACCTTATCCTCAGTCTCCCCTTCCTTCTCCCTCAACTCCCTATTCCAAATGAGGAGGATGGTGGACCGTAGGAGAAAGAGAACTTCTGGTTTCCTGTCCAGGCAGCTGGCTGGTATTTATGTGGCAGCTGGTTGGTATTAATTTGGCTTTCTTCTCCCCCCCTGCTCCCTCTCTGTAGGTGGTTTCCATGGCTCAGTCAACTCACACACCTGAAAATATACTATACATTAGTTCTTTCCTTTCAAACCTTGATTAACAAAAGTAGCTTGTTGGCAGCAAGAACATTATCATCTGGAGACAACATGAGTTAAATAACTTGGCAATACCAAATGCAAGATGTTTTTAATAATAATTCATCCATCTATCCATCATCCAATCCTACATTGCCCCATGTGGAGCATAGGAGCCCAGGGCTAGGCAACTGGTCCCGACATTTAAGATGAGAGTGACCAGCCTCACTCATTCCTGAGTGGCATTACATAAGCAATCAACCCCAACCACCCCTTGGATATAAACCTTCACCGGCTCAATCCAATTGGAACATCACAATTACCCACTAAGTCACTAGGCACCAAAATCTGGTTATATGGTTACAACCCAGCATAGTAAATGGTTTCCTGATATAGACATAATTTCCATCAGTAACCTTCAGAATGACACCAAGGTGTAATGTACAAAATAATTCGCTATGGAAAAGGTGTTAGGAAATCTCAAGTCACATATAATATGGCCCAAAACCTTATGACATCTAACCTTCAATCCGATGACCTAACAGTAATGAGGGGGATATGAAGACTAAAGCTCACCCTTTCAATTAGGAAAGGTTGCTTCCTAAATGAATAAAATTGCTTGTCGGTATCCACACTATAATGAACCCCTTCAATACGATGTCTACTAGATTTAATTATTGCAACTACCAGGAGATTTTATTCAACTTATGACATCTCAAAACTCTTCACCTTAAGTGGAACTGCCGAGACAGACAAAGAAAGAGACAGACGGAAGCAGAGACTAACAGAGAGACAGAGGCACAGGCAGAGGAAGATTTAGAGGAAGAGATTGGATCAGTTACAAGGACAGGGAAAACTGAGGAGAGGAAATCAGGTAAGGAGAAGGGTAGAAGGACAGAGAGAGAGACTGAGACAGAGAGCAGGAGGCAGAGACAGAGAACATGATGCAGAGGTGAGTGCATGCAACTGAATGAGGTAAACGTGAGAGGATGCGGGGTTTGGAAGTGGACGAAATGGAACGATTCTTTCAGTCCAAAATGGAAGAGGCTGAAAGAGTGCGTAGGATGGGAGCAAGAAAGAGGAAGGAGAAAATAAGTTACTTAATGACCAAGTGTAAGATGGTGAATTGAAGTAGGAAATGCAAATGTGGAAGACAGGAAGACAAAAGATTATTAATGAGAAGCAGTGGAAAATAGTGATTTGAAAGCAGGAAATGCATACATGGAAGGCAAGACAATGCTTGACAGTGTCCTGGTACCAACACACACGTCAGGCAGTGAAATATGAACAGCGATAGCGAGGTAAACAAAGAATATTTACACTCCCACTATATTTTGCATTCTGAAGTAAGGCGAAGAGCTGTGAAATACAACACTTTCTGTTTAAATTTTAACAATTGAACAGAAGACAGAGCTGTGAAATAACTATGCACCTCACATTTCAAGAAATATACTACATTTAAACTTTTTTTTTAGCATAAACATATATTTTGGCTACTCAGAACTATCATACACGCTGAAATGTATGGGAATATACTGTTTGGTTTCAGTTTCATGGATGGGAGAGAGTTCGTTACCTTTCTGTTTGATTTAGTTCAGGAAGACAGCTGTTCAGGAGAGGAGCATAAACACCCCAAAAGGGAGGGAGAGAGAGAGAGAGAGAGAGAGAGAGAGAGAGAGAGAGAGAGTATATATTTTTCCTTATAGAAAACATCTCACACACCCGAAACACACACATATACACACTCAAACAGACAGACACACACACAAACTCATACTTGTATACCGAACCGGCGAAACTTGGACTGTTACACCCGTAGACTTTCAGAGAGCATAATTTCTTATATAGCGATTTTATGGGCGACCGAAAGTTAGGTTAGGTCACTTTGGGCAGGGTTTGGTCTGATTAGATAATTTTTGGTTGGGTTGGGTTCAGATCGACTAGATATAGACGGATTAGGTTAGATTGCTTTAGAATAACTCGGTTTTGATATATTTTGGGTTGGGTTCTATTGGGTTGGGTTAGGCTGGGTTAGGTTTCGGTTGGATTTGGTCATTTGAGGCTTGAGTGGGTTTCGTTAGGTCGGGTATTGTATGGTTAAGTGAGACTGGGTAGGATTAGGCAGGGTTAGATGCAGTTAGGCTGCGTCAGAATTAGTTAGTTTAGGTATGGGGAGGTTACGTGAGATAGTGAGGTTAAATACAATTAGACTGGGTTAGGTGAGGTTAAGTTAGCTTAGTTTGGGTTATTTAAGGTTGAATTACGTCATTCGAGGTTAGGCAGTGTTCAGTTCGAGCAAATATGGATAAGTTAGGCAAGACTGGCTTAAAATAAGACTCAGAAAGCGTTATAAACACAACCCCCTCCTCCCATCTGATTCTGTGACCTACGTTTTGGCTTCAGTCTTTCTCTCCCTATTTCACTCTCTCGTAAAAGTCTTGGTCCCTGTCGAAACGCCTAAATTTACTGCAATGTCAAAGTGGTTTATGCATTGCGGTCTCTTGTTGGTCGGTCCATCCAAAGTCAAGTATCGCGGAGGTGGACGTGGTTTTGTGTGTGTGTGTGTGTGTGTGTGTGTGTGTGTGTGTGTGTGTGTGTGTGTGTGTGTGTGTGTGTGTACGCTTGAAGCTGTGTGTACTTGAGTAATGCCCACATGCACACACAAATGCCTGGACAGTAGTGTGTGTGTGTGTGTATTAAAAAAAAAAAAAATGGATAGACAGAGAGGGAGGCGGGGTGAGTCAGCATCCATGTTCTTGAGTATCCCAAGCGTTTTAAGCCAAATTACATGCGCTGGGGAGACAGTTGGACTTTGTACCTTACGTCAGGGATCCATAAGGCCTATTTTCCCTCATCCAGGTCGGCGTTGGTATAGGGAAAAATTACCCTTCAGTCACCGACCCTTAAGGATCGGGATTGGGCCACAGGGGTAGTTCCACTCTATAAACTTTATCCAAAAACAAGCACCTTTTCCATGCTCTCTTTCCTCTTTCCTTATCCATCCGTTCCTTCCTTTCCCCCCTTCCTTCCTAACCTCCTTTCCTCGCTATCTCCGCCCTTCCTTCCTTCTTTTCGTCTCAACCTTCCCTTTCCTTCCTTCCTACCTTCCTTCCTTTCTTCTCTACCATCTCCTTCCTTCCTTCATTCATTCACTCATTCATATCCTACTTCCCTCCCTCCCACCCTCCCTTTTTCCCTTCCTTCCTCGCCACCACGGCAGGATGCAAGAGGCAGCCACTTTTCCCTGCGTGTGGTTGTAAACGTGGGCGATAATCTGTATTTATAAGGTAAGTCTTCCCCTGAGGCGGCTTATAGGGACTCACCGATATTGGAAGAAGAGGGACTGGAGGCAAAGTGATGGACGAGATGCGTGTGAAGGAAGAGACGGGAGAGAAAAAGTGACCAACAAGATGAGGGGAAGAAGAAAGGAGTGTTGGAGGACAGAGGGAAGAAAGGATGGGGGGGGGGAAGGAAGTGGGTGAGGAGATGAAATAAAGTGAGGAAGGATAAACGAAGTGAAGAGAAAAAGAGATGAAACTATAGCCTGCAAGACAAAGTGCTGGGAGGTGGGGTTGCCATGCCCGTACAAAAAAAGTTTCATTTCCAGTCCTACACTCCTATCAGTTTCAGTTGCATTATCTGACAGGCGGGGAACTAGGGGTCAAAAACCAATCTTCCTCTTCCCCATGGATAGCATTATATTCCTACAGGTATATATCTTCATACTTAAGTCTTTCTATTAAATTAAGGTCTGGCCACAGTAAAAAGAAAGCAAAGTCTAACCAGATTGTAAATTTATATGACCAATCTCTCTCTCTCTCTCCTGTTTTGTAAGGCAACCATCAACTAATTTCCTCTCCTCCTCTTCCTCCTGCTTCTCTGCCGTCCATCATCGGCTTATCTCTCTCCCCTCTCTCTCCCCCTTTTTATCACCCATTATTTTCTCCTTCATCCATTTGCATCCCTCGCATTATCCCCTCATTTGTTCCCCTAATCTCTCTCTTCTCTAATCTCTGTCTCTGTCTGTTTGCCCGTCTGTCTTTCTGTCTATTTATCTACATTGTTACTCTCCCCCACCTCCTATTCTCTCCCACCCGCCACCTCTCTCTCTCTCTCTCTCTCTCTCTCTAACACGTCTATATTTTGAATTAGGGAAGCAAATGGTCAAACTGAGGGTTGTACTTTGTAGGCAAACCTAATCCTCTTACATACACATCTCTCTCTCTCTCTTAACTGCCTTAACAGAAACGAACTGTAATATTCCTCATACTAATGACGGACTGATATAGACAGATAAATACTGAGAGAGAGAGAGAGAGAGAGAGAGAGAGAGGAACAGAAGCACAGCCGGCAAAAGAGCAAGAAGATGAAAGGCCTTGGAAAAGACTATGAATTATGGATACCTGGAATGAATACCGCGATGATGAATGAATGTGATATGAATGTTGTGGAAATTTATGATGTTGAAGGAATGTTAGGTCAATGTTGCAATGTTGTGATGTGGAGGGATGTTATGATGTGGAGGGAATGTTGTGATGTGGAGGGAATGTTGTGATGTAGAGGGAACGTTATGATGTGGAGGCAATGTTATGATGTGGAGGGAATGTTGTGATGTGGAGGGAATGTTGTGATGTGGAGGGAATGTTGTGATGTAGAGGGAATGTTATGATGTGGAGGCAATGTTATGATGTGGAGGCAATGTTGTGATGTGCAGGCAATGTTGTGATGTGCAGGGAATGTTGTGATGTGCAGGGAATGTTGTGATGTGCAGGGAATGTTGTGATGTGCAGGGAATGTTGTGATGTGCAGGGAATGTTGTGATGTGGAGGGAATGTTGTGAGGGAATGTTGTGATGTGGAGGGAATGTTATGATGTGCAGGCAATGTTGTGATGTGCAGGCAATGTTGTGATGTGCAGGGAATGTTGTGATGTGGAGGGAATGTTGTGAGTGGAGGGAACGTTGTGATGTGGAGGGAATGTTGTGAGGGAATGTTGTGATGTGGAGAGATTTCAACTTAATGCCATTCCCTTATTCCCCTCTTTTTCACATGCTTGCCTTCTATACACATCCTCTCTCTCTCTCTCTCTCTCTCTCTCTCTCTCTAATCCCTCCACCCCCGTGTCTTTCCTCCACTCAGCACAAGTCCATTACGACATCTTTAACGGAGTAATTGTGATCCACTATGATTCTCTCTCTCAGACCACGGAGCTGAGCAGACGTGCTGACCTACCACTCTGTCTAGTATTCACACTCACGAGTTTGAGCAATGGATATTTATGTGCTTGAAACACTGATATCTACTCAAGATAAGGCATATCAAGGCGCACTGGAAATTTTCATGAAGCAAGTAAATGAAAAACTGCAAGCATTCCAAGTAACGGTGAATGAACTCACTAAAAGCTTGGCGTTCAAGCAAGGAGAAGTAGCGAACTTGCAACACCAAACAAAGCAGTTGGAAAATGATAAGAAAGGCAAAGAAACCTTGATCAAGAAACTGACAGATGAGCTAAATGCAAGTGAGAAAGTAATTCAAGAACTAGAAGAACGCTGCAATTACCAAGAGGATTATAGTCGCCGAAATAATATCAAAATAACTGGCCTAGAGGAAAGTCAAGAAGGTGAAACCTGGGAACAGTCCACCGTTCATGTCTCGAAGTTGTTGGAAGAAAGGCTTCAACTACCCAAGATCGACCTGGAGCGGGTACACCGAGTTGGACGACGACATGACAACAAGCCTCGGCCAATTATAGCCCGCTTCTTAAGATTCAGTGATCGTGAGGCGGTGCTCCGGAAGGCAGCAAAACTACGAGGTACAGGAATTTACATAAATGAAGATCTATGTCCAGCCTCGCAAGAAATAAGAAGAACGAAGTTACCCTTACTCATGCCGGCCAGGAGTGAAGGAAAAATAGCATACTTCAATCACACTAAACTAGTCATCAAGGCAAGACCGGTAACGAGCAGGAACGATGGTCCGAATGGTGGTGCTGTTGCTCGCCGTAGTCTTGGTGCTGGCGTTGGTGCAGAGGGAATCATCACTGGTGCCTCGTTTAGTGCAGGTGGCAGTAGAAGTGCTGGTGATCCTGGTGCTGGTGCAGGCTCCTTCATTGCTGATGGAGCAGTCGCTGGTGGTAGCACTGGTGTTGGTGAACGGACTGGTGGTGTTGGTGAGGCAGTTGCCACTCGCACAACCAGTATGGAGGGAGCAAAAGGCGCCACCGGTACTGCTGATGCTACTGATATACCAGGTGTTGATGGACGTGCCACGGCTGGATTAAGCATGTGAGAGGCCCGGGGCCCGCTTGGAAGGGAGGCCCCCTTTCCAACTCCCCCAGTGGCATACACCACAGACTGGTAACCTAAATCCTAATATATAAACAGGACACTTTTAGTTAGGAAATACTGAACGGGGACTATTCATCCAATGTTGTAATATGTAATGCATAAACACGAAATGAAATGAACACAAGTTGCTCTGGTGGGAGGCCCCCTCTTGGTGGGTGGCCCAGGGCCCGGGCCCCTTGGGCCGCCCCCTTAATCCGGCGGTGGGACGTGCTCCTTCGGGCAAGGAGTATGCTACCAGAAAGAATACAAGAGTATCTAAGAAATAAGTAGCTAAGTAACAGTTACCTGGACATTTTTTTTTCCTTTAATTTTTTTTTTTTGCATGTTAGATAACAGTAATTTTTTTTTTCATTTTATAGTCTTAATGATGCAGAGCTTGTTAGGCTGTCGACATAATTACCATAACTATCCTCTAACAGTCATCGATAAAATGATGTTTAATCCATTTCAGTACAACGAAAGTGACAAAGTAGACAATAACTTGACTGATTATGAATCAGATGAACTTACATGTAACTACTACTTTTCTGAATCTGATTTAAGGTTAAAACTTACTGATACCAGCCTCAAGTTGCTGTCATACAGTATAATATCAACAGTGTTCCACTACATTTGGAATCATTATTTGACCAATGCTTAGATTCTCTAGAGATTAAATTTGACATTATTGGATTATGTGAAACAAGATTAACTGGTGTTTTATATGTTATGTATTTGTGTGTGTGTGTGTGTGTGTGTGTGTATATTTATATATATATATGTATTTTTTTTTTTTAGCTCAGTCACAAATGCTCCTTACTTAACTATTGCATGAGGTCAGTAAGAGAGTCTCGACTCATCGGACCTATATGTGCGTATATGTAAAGTTTTCCAATATTGTACTATCTGTTGTGGACAACAAAAAAATATCAATAAAATCTCTCTCTCTCTCTCTCTCTCTCTCAATTCTTCTTCATTTCTTGAATCCTTCTCTCCCTCACTCCATCTAACCAATCCTTCCTCCCTCTCCTTCCCATCTCTTCAGATATCTTCCCTCCCTCCACTTCACTCTCCTTTCCTCCACTCTACTTCTCTACACTTCTTTTCCCTCTCTCACTTCTCCTTTCTTTCCTTCCTTCTTCTTCATTCTACTTATTCTTTCCAACTCTTCATCTTTCCCTCCCACACGTTCCTTCCCTCCATTCCTCTTTCTTTTCCCCCTTCTCCCTCCTTCTCTCCTTCCCAACCTTTTCCTTCCTTCCCTCCTCTTCAGCTTTCTCCATCCTTCCTTCCCTCCTCTTCAGCTTTCTCCATCCTTCCTTCCCTCCTCTTCAACCTTCTCCTCCTTCCTTCCCTACATCTTCCTCTAACCTCCCTCCACTTCCTCTCCCTCCTCCACCCCGCCTCAGTGAACCAGCTGGAGCAATACGTGAGGAATAAATTTCTGGCGCTGTCACCCCAACACTCCAGATTACAGTCCAGAGAGCCAACACCCCCGTTACACAGGCCAGGCGTCACCCAGGCTGGCAAGTATATAGGCCAGGAATCATATAAGGTGCCAGGTATATAGGGCAGGAGCGTCATAAGGTCAAGTTACGTTACAGGATGGAGCTGCAGGGCATGGTACTGCAGGTGTGTATAGGGCAGAGGGTTGATGCTCTATAGGGCAGGAGTATCACACGGTTGGGTTATGCAGGGTCAAGTTACGTCTAGTGCTGTTACGTATGGTCCAGTTACGCGGGTGTTGTTACAAAGGACTGAATTACATAGGGTACGAGGTATATAGGGTGTGAGGGATACCCTGTACAGGAGGCGTGACATAGGATATAACAATATGACACGTCACATAGGGTAGAATCATACAGGGCAGTATTACATAAATTAGAATCATATAGGACAAGGTTTCATAGGGTGGAATTGTACAGGACAGAGTTATATATGGCAAACGTAGGGCACGGTAATATAAACCCGTTACAAAGACGCATCGCGACAAACGGGACCCTCATCACACAGGACACACGTCACACAGCATACATAATACACAGCTCCCGTCACAAATATGGCTGAGTCACATACTGTAGGGCAAACGTATAATATAAACCCAAAGCCATAAACAGACTCTTTACCACACTTTTCATATAAGGCAGCTATACAGGGTAGAGTCAAAGGGCAAGGGACACATAGGGGAGTAAAACAGGGTAGAGTCCAAGGCAAAAGACACACAGGGCTGAATTACACTTGGGAAACGTGCAATAAACCCCAGGTCACAACTAAACCCTCCATCACAAGTATGATATTGGACATTTGTCACACAGGGTAGGGTCACACAGGCCTTATATAGGCTGCCATAGGCCACCCTCACGTCCATCCCTACGGTTATGAAGGCCACGGGTCAGATCTATTGCATTTCCTCCCTTTTTCTTTCTCTTCAACTCTCCCCTTTTCTCCCCTCTCCTCATTTACTCCTTTCCTCCGTCTTCCATTACCTAGATTTTCTTTCTTGCTCATACTTTTTCCCTCCACTCTATTATCTGGTTTCTTCTACATCCCCGCTTTCTGTGTGTGTGTGTGTGTGTGTGTGTGTGTGTGTGTGTGTGTGTGTGTGTGTGTGTGTGTGTGTGTGTGTGCGCGCGCGCACCATTTTTACGGACTGAACAGTATAGGCCAACAAATACTGTATATTCTCTCTTATTTGTACAGTACAAGGATAAACAGAAATATACCACTACCATAGTACACCCAATCTAGCTATATATAAAAAATGGAGATAATGCAATAAATAAATAAAAAAAAACGCAAGGAAAATAAATGCAATAAATATCTATCTATCTATCTATTGCCAGACGCCATAATCCCATAAGGGGTGGCCATTTGACTTTGCAATAAATATATACATGAAAATAGTGCATAATTCCCTTCCCTTAAGAAACGAGCCCAAAGTGAAGTAAAAATAAACAGCTGGAGGGCCAACTGCAGTGAGGGTATGTGGAGCGGCTCGGGTGTCTTGAAGAGCAAACGTCAGCGAAAGAAACTTTAATTATCAAACTTCATGCTCTTAGTTCTCAAGGTAAAGGCCGCCCCACCGCAAATATTTCACACTCCTAAAATAGCCAAAAGAAACTGTTTATAGAAAGTCTTAGGCAATATGAAAAATTAAAATTAATGTTTTTATGCCGTATACGTTCATTCATTTCATCATTTTCCCCATACGTAACTTCTAAACAACTAGAATAAATCGCCAACATAAATCGATGATAAGTGCAAGAAATTATCACTCAGGTTCACATGACTCATTCCTATGCTTAGTAAAATCGTCTAGTGTTTGTCACAGTTTTACGTATTGTACATCACCTTCATCTACCTGCGTTATCAGACTCCATCTACCATCTTTATCATTAATCACCTACGACAATCAGTGTAAATATTAACACCGATGACGGCGCAATTAAATACCAAAGGAGGCATTTAAATCACCAAGCATTTACCGTAGACTCGCTACATCATCCCATTAATTTTACAACATTATTACTAAACTGCATAAGTGAGCAGATTTAAGAGAAAAATTACTCAGATGCATTATTTACCTTGAAATCCTTTAATGAGAAATTAGTTTATTTAAGAGTTGTCAGAAACGCCATATTTCACCGGCAACAAACACAACTGCATAACAGCACACAGGAGGGGGAGGCTGAGGAGGGGGAGGCTGAGGAGGGGGAGGGTGGTGTTCGGATGGCTGGCTTGCACTGAATCTTCCATATTCTTCTCCACAAAATCAAGTGAGTTTCGTTACACTGCACAACATTTCTGTCTTGAGATATTGAATAAAGTGTGGTATGTTAATTTTTATCAAATACACTCTCGCAACAAATCATATCAAACTTATACCCAGATGCAAAAGGAATCGAACATTTAAAGAGATCGTCACAACATTCGCAGCACAATATACTGTTCGCTGCTATTTTTCAATGAACTTCACCGACGTGTGTATTATTTATATATACAAACCTTTACTGTTAACACGACCTGAAATAGTGGAAATTAATCAGACTGAATTAAAGCTGATGTTAAAAAATGCGGCAACTTTTCCGAGCGACCACTCAACCACCTCAAGGTCGGTGCATTTGTTATTTAACTCCGGCTAACATTACACGATTTTATTCGGCTGAGAGTGGGTCATGGCAGCCTGAGAGTGGTGATTGTAGACTGGCTGACTTAAAACTCAAGGGAAGAAAATAAGAAAAAAAAATAGAATGTAATCGGTAATGGCAATGAAGCAAACCAACCCTTCATTACAATGACGTCTTGTTTGGGCTTATTCTTGCTGCCGCCATGCTATTTTGTTCAGTTCAGGGAAACCTTTTGTACTGAAGGGGTTAATGAAGCTGTATCTGACACTTTAAATGAAAGTTTAAGCTGTGTAAAATCGCCGGAAGGTAGCAAGAATAAAGTGAAAAATACGTCACCGGACTGAAGGGGTAAACTATCAAATAACAGACAAGTAATGGATGGATACGAGATCATATGAAGCTTCATTAAACTGAACCATCTTATTTGTAAAAATCCTTTGACAGCAAAAATAAAGCAGAATACGAAGCTTCGCTGGATGGATATCTCGTGTACAGTACGTGCCACTCTCCCACCAGCCACCCTCGGCATCCCAATAGTCAGCGTTATAGACACGATTCCCCACACTTATTCACGACCACTGAGAGAATGGAAACTATTTAACACTTGTTACCTCCTGCCCCTCCCTCTCTCCACCATTCTTATCTCTCCCAAACATTTCATCTTCCCTGATACCCAACCCCCACCTTATCCCCCACACACATCCCCTGCTCCAGTAGCTGTGAGTGGTGTGGAATGGTTCTTATCGTGTTGGTATCTGCTCCCTGCACGCCAACAGATCCAGCACATATAAACGCGACGTGGGATAATCCGGCACTTGGAATGCTAGGAGGAATAAGCACCTCTCTCTCTCTCTGAGTTAGATACAGCCTTGATTAGCCCCTTCATTATTAGAAGCCTCCTTAACTGAATAAAATCACCTGGTAGAATATCATAAAAAGACGTAACCTGTTACGACATGGAGGGGCTAAAGGACTATCTAATAGCCTGTAAAATGTGCAACGGATATTTTAGAATACCAAGTGGCGGTCAGCCACACCAAGTCGTAAGTTTAAAAGGGGAGAAAATAGTGATAAAGTGAAAAATATATACCAATGACGAAAAGGGGAATGAAATTAACACTAACTTAAACCTACAAGAACAAAATCAAGCAAGTTCGAACAGGATTGTCAAACTAGCTCTTGCAGAAGTTATCCTAAAGTTCCAAATGTTAATAATAAAGAAAAGCCAGAACATAAACTAGCCCTTGGGTTGTAAAGCCTCTGGGGGCTTGCAGTAAAGACCTGGCATAAAAATACAGACAGACTCTTGACACTAATATAACATGTGACATTAGCTAGAATGAAAGACTGACTAAGAGGGTGTATGTAGGTGAGGTGGAGGGAGGGAGAGGGAGGGGTAGACCGAGGATGAGGTGGAGGGATGGAGTTGAGAGGTATATGAGGGAGGGGGGGGTGAGTTGGGGGGAGGGGAGTCAAATGGTGGGTGACAGAGTGACTTGGAGGCGTTTTGTCTGCGGCCACCCTTTGCGGGATTAGGGCGTCGGGCTATAGATAGATAGATAAATAGACATTAGCTAGGGCAATAACAGTGATTCTAAATCAAAAATTCTTATAAACAAAAGCAATCTCAAAATAATCTAATAAACCTATCATGTGCTGACAATAAACATTAACTCACGTGTGGCAGATAAACTACTATATTATACCAATATCCCCAGAACAGAGCAGTCCAACACACCGGTCTAGCTCAAGCGGTTAACTAACTCGAGGGTTGTTGGTTGGTTGGTTAGGGCTTTATGGCCATCACCCAAACCTTGGTCATTAGGCCAAACAATATACTATGTAGAAAGACAAAAACAAAACTAACAAAACTCGAGGGAGTCCCAGCCCGGCTTAAACAGACAAACTCAAAGAAGCGCAACTCAATGAAGCTAGAAGGGCAGAACAGAAACTCAGGGTCGAAACCGTCAGTCTCTCTCGCAGCTACCATCCACGTCGGTGTAGCCTACGATGAAGTTTTGAACTTGCCCGATATTTACCAGGATTATTCGATGTTACATTAAGTGAGAGTAACAGTGATAGAAACCAGAATTATACGGTGTTAAAGTGAGCAATAACAGCAGTGACTGCGAATAGGGTTTTGCAGTGTTACAATGAGTGGTGGTAACAGTAACCAGAAAATGCTTGGTTGCTCTTGCAATGGATATCTGACACATCTTTGTGACAGCGTATGATAGGCAGAAGACATAACGTCTGTTAAGAGTTGTTAACTGGACGATAAAAGATGCGTCTGAACGATATATGATTGACTCAGCATGCTGTTTCCTGCAGTCTCATATTTATAAACTCGATTCACAGAATGCTACGCATGGTACTAATAAATGAATATTAAAGATTCTGAATATTACATATGAATATAAGCATTGTGTATCGGCCACACGTAACAAACCATATTGAAAGGGTTCACCTGAAACAGTGGCGGCAACAACACAAACAAATTAAGCTGAACGTCATCGTACCGAAAGGATTTAATGTCAGGGAAATGTAATAATGCACTTAGAATATTAGGACTACGCGTCACAATATATCCTCAATCAAGTGGATTACACATGGAATACTAACACACAGTACCGTGAAAGGCCTTAATCCCGTCACTACGATGATCTCTATTCATTTTATGCTGGCTAACTCCGGATAATTTTATTCAGAAGAGTTCTCATATTCAGGGTGTTGTATTCTACCTCAATTACCCCATTACCTACGATGTCAATATATACATCAGCCTCTAATGGAGGTGACGTCTCGTGTTTATCTTACCTACGCTACTGACTGATATTCTTCGGCTTAGGGGAGGCAAATTCCATAACCTCTTCCCAATGATGACGTCCTTCATATTTTACTTGTTATTCACACATGATTATACTTTAGGTTTGGGCAGCTCTCACGTAGAAAAGGTGTTAAATTCGGTCTGGCTCTCTCCTGTCGACTTTATTCGGCTTGCTAAGAACTAGTTGATTCCAAGAACTTAACCGCACTCCCTGCTCCTCAAGTGCTCCTTCCTCTCCTCAGCAAACTCCTTGGCATCACTTCTTCCCTTCCCTCAGTTCACCTCCCATTCCTCCTAACTCCCCTTTCCTCTCTCCACTAGCTCTTCTTTCCTCCTTCCACTCAAACCATTTCCCTTCCTCCTCCTACCATCACCAAAGACGACTGTGAATCCAACCAAAAGGGCCGAAGTAAGTTAATAAAGGGGAGTGAGTGTTAACTGACAGAATTACCATCATATTAGGCTAACTCTCTTGCCCAAATACATGGGACGGGAGGGATCCAGAGACAGGAACAGAATATTAAAAGTTAGGAAATCTATCAACAGAGTCCCTTCAAAATCTGCCTATTTTCAGGAAACATTTCGTTTGGTATTTTTCTTTCGATGGGGAGTGAAATGGATGATGATGATGATGATGATGATGATGAGGAGGAGGAGGAGGAGGAGGAGGAGGAGGAGAAGAAGGAGGAGGAGAAGGAGGAAGAGGAGGAGGAAAACAGAAACGAAAATAAAGAAAATGAAAGGAATAAAAAAAAAGAACAAAGGAGAAGAAATTAGAACGAAGAAAGAGCAAAGGCGACGAAAAAAAGAGGAAATGAGAAATAAGGAAAACAAAGGAAAAGGAAGAAAGACGAAAGAAAAAAGAAAGAATGAAGAATATAGGAGAAAGATGAACGAAGAAATGAGAGAAGAAAGGAGGGAAGAATGGAGAGAAAAGAGAAGAAAAAGAAGGTAAGGAAGATGAATGATGGAAAAGGAAGAAAGGACGACGAAAGGAGAGAAAAAAGAAGAAAGGAGGGAAGAAAGAAGAAAGGAGAGAAGGAAGACTGGAGGGAAAAGGAATGGAAAGAAGGAAAAGAAAGGAGTGAAGAAAGGGGAGGTAAGGAAGAAGAATGATGGAGCAGGAAGAAAAAGGAAAGAACATGAGAGAGAAGAAAGGAGAGAAGAAATAAATGAGAAGGAAGGAGACAACGGAAGGAAGAAGAGAAGAATAAAATGGAGGAGAGAGACGAAAGGAGAAAGAATGGAGAAGAAAAAGAGAGCCAAAGAGAAAGATGAAAGAGGAGGAGAAGAAAGTAGGAGAAAATAAAAGGAAATGAGATGAATGAAAAAGAGAAAGGAAAAAAAAAGGAAATAAAAGACGGAAGGAGAGGAAGAGAAGGAAGGTCAGGAAGAGGAGGAAGATTAGGAAGAACAGGAGGAAGATTAGGAAGAGGATGAGGAAGAACAGGAGGAAGAAGAGGAGGAAGGAGAGGCAGAAGGAGGAAGAAAGAAGGAAGAGGTGTAAGATGAGGAAGAATAGCAGGAAGACGTGGAGGAAGAGGAGGAAAAGGAACAGGATGAAGGAGAGGAAGAGGTAAAAGCAGAGAAGGAAGGAAAGGAAGAGGAGGAAGAGGATGACGAGAAACGAGAAGAGGAGGAGAAAAAAAATGGAAGAAGAGGAAGAGAAAGAGGAGGAGGAAGGACGAAATGAAGGAAGAGAAAAGGGAGAGGAAAAGGAAGAGGAAGAACAAGAGGAAGAGGAACAGGAAGACGAACAAATGGAAAGGGAAGAGAAAGATGGGGTAGAGGAAATGAAAGAGGAAGAGGAAAGGGAAGAGGAAGGAGAAAGAGGAAGAAGAGGAACAGAAAGACCAAGGAAAAAATGGAAGCAGAAGAGGATGAGACAGAGGGAGAAGGGGAAGAGGGAAGAGGAAGAAGAAAGATGAAGAAGAGGAAGAACAGGTAGAGGAAGAAGAGGAAGAGGAAAATGATGAAGAGGAAGAATAGGAAGAAGAGGAAGAGGGGGAAGAGAAAGAGGAGAAGAGGAAGAAACAGGAAGAGATGGAAGAGGAAGATGAGGAAGAAGAGGAAGAAAGTGAATATAAGGGAGGGGGAAGAAAATATATAAAATCCAGCTAATCATTTCTAAACTGTCATTATCACATTTAGAAAATAACATGCACGACACAAGCCGGCAGGTAGGTAAGCGTTAACAATCGTAATTGATGATTTAACTGTACAGCAATAATAATAATAATACCTCCCCTATTCCATAGAACATCCAGATAATAACGACATGATGAATGCAATCAGTTTAAACCGGTAAGGAAGTTACAGTATGAGGTAATTATCAAGAAGCCTGCGCTTACAAAATGTAGGACGATCAAAATGGCTGACCTTGCCGGTGGTGTCGGGGTGGCGGCCGGGCAGTTCACCTTAGAGTCTTCGGGACCTCAGTCAGGCCCCGTCTCTTCACACCAGAGCGAGGCTATCAGGTCCACAGTCACTCTTGTTCTCGGAGATCACGACAAGACGCATATCCCACACAAATTAATGAATACTTTCTCCTGCGACGCCACCTGCGGGAAGAGACGGGAACTAGTGTTTTGGAGCAGGGCAGCTGGCACGTGGTGGGCAACGCAGGTGTGCCAACCGTCTCGTGTCACAAGTCAGTAACCTCACCTGCCACAATCCAACGTGCTACGTAATCCACAAGCATCAAACACAACCACACAGGCTACTGACTAATCTATCTGCATTTCGGGATTAATACAAAGTGGTTCTGAGAGTTTCACAAGCCTAGACAACTAATATTAGAAAATAAAATTAAATATCACCTCTCAATCACTGAGTGCATCTGAAGCATTGGTACACTTGATGCTACAGACATGCGCGATGCACAAGCTCAACTGAAGTTGCTACCGATCAGATTTACAGCACGACTAATTACAGTCAATAAGCCACTTTTTACGGCTCAGTTATGTGTAGTTTTTAGCTATATTTAATTATAACACGATGAGTTTGTTAAGAAAAGATGATAAGAATTACTGGAATACAATATTTAATCACACTAAGCAACCGCACTTGTTCATTCCGCCTTTGAAAGAATAGACTGGAGGAGGGGAAGGGGCTGGGGGGAAGGTGGGGGGGCTGTGGCAGGGGAGAGAGGTTGGGGATGTCTTCGTCTTGTTTCACTATTCATAGTACAAAAGATACACCCTTAGTTATCGGGGATGTGAATGATAGAAACAGCCTCAGGACAATATGATGGAAATGAAGGACAAAGAGGAAGGCGAGCTGCAGAGATGAACGATCAGTGTGCAGATCCGAACACTGTTTAAGATAAAGAACGTCTAATTTCTATCCCGTGTGTTATTTTCCATTACGGTTCGCACTCTGTGAAACTAGGTTTGAAAATAATGCGGTTATGGTTTACACCAATTTAACAAGACATTAATATGTTTAAGTGATACACATTCTTGTGGCTAGGACTCTCGGCAGTACACATTAACATGCCACAGTGGAATCAAGGTTGGTACTGCTGTTTTTTTTTTTTTTAGTACACACTAAAATTAAGCCATAGTGGAATCAGGGTTGGTATTGCTGTGGTTTTTCATTAATTCATTACCAAACACGCGCGGCCTTTTCATATTTTCCATCGAAATGAGTCTTTCACAGGTTATTTGTTATTTTTCCTGGAGTACCGTGCCATAACTACTGGGCATTTTTATAAAGACAATGAACGCTGAGGATTTAGAATGAATAATTATTCCACTGACGTCTACCAGTAGCTGGCCATATCTTGCGTCCCCAACACTTGCTTTTAAAATTGAGATATTGCTGTCATAGGTTGGATTAGGTTTGGTGGTAGGTGGTGGCGACCGTCATTCGCTCACTTGATCTTTCCTCTCACTTTTCATTACTCATTCCATTTTAGGCGACTTTACATTGAGTGTCAGCCTAATGGTTTCCTGTAAGCCAGGAAACAATTTACAGCGCTGGGTGGTAACCATATAACCAGCCTTTACGTGTTCCCTATGTGTTAACAGGTGGGTTGGCGTAGGATTAGTGTTCCTCCTCGTAAAACCGCTAACTCAGAGACAAACGGCTACCCTTTACGGAATTATGGCGTCTGGCTATAGATAAACAGATTAACTCTGCTAATATCAATCAGTATTTAAATATGCACTAATACGTATTAATTCTGCCCATACTGTATCATGTCACGCCTTTATTTACCCAATTTAGTGCAATTATGTTGTATGTATATATAAAGCAGTGAATTAGTGACGATTACCGTAGATTTAAAATCTCTCTCTCTCTCTCTCTCTCTCTCTCTCTCTCTCTCTCTCTCTCTCTCTCTCTCTCTCTCTCTCTCTCTCTTCCACTTAACTTGTCTTGATAGGGAAGATAGGCTTTGATCTCTTCTTCAGATGAGATCCTGAATATTGATAATGGAAGAGGATAAGGGTGAACTGTCCCCCCCATCTCTCTCTCTCTCTCTCTCTCTCTCTCTCTCTCTCTCTCTCTCTCTCTCTCTCTTTAGTAAAGCTTTTGATAGGGTCCCACACGAAGGTTAGTTAGAAAGGTTCGAGCACACGGTATAGACGGCGATATCTTAAAATGGATAGAATCCTGGCTGAAAGGACGAAAGCAGAGAGTATTAATAAATGGAACTAAGTCGGACTGGGGATTAGTAACTAGCGGTGTACCACAGGGTTCAGTACTCGGTCCCTTATTATTTATCATATATATAAATGATCTAGACTTAGGAGTCAATAGCAGCATCAGCAAATTTGCCGACGATACAAAAATAGGGCGTATCATTAACTCTACTGACGATTGCCATAACTTACAAAAAGACCTCGATACATTGTCCAAATGGTCTAAAACTTGGCAAATGGAATTTAACGTTGAAAAATGTAAAGTACTTAACGTAGGCAAGACCATTGGAGATACTAAATACAGCTTAGATAACAACGAAATTAGCAAATCGGTATGCGAGAGAGATCTAGGAGTTATGATTAGTAACGACCTTAAACCAAGGCAACAGTGCATTAATGCGAGGAATAAAGCAAATAGGGTCCTAGGATTTATTTCGAGAAGCGTGAGCAATAGATCATCTAAAGTAATACTAAAACTTTATCTAGCATTAGTAAGGCCACATTTAGACTACGCAGTACAATTCTGGTGTCCTTACTATAGAATGGATATTAATTCGTTAGAAAATGTACAGAGAAGAATGACTAAAATGATACATGACGTCCGGAACCTGTCATATGAAGACAGACTGAAAAGACTAAGTCTGCATTCGCTAGAGAGGCGTAGAGTAAGGGGAGACTTAATTGAGGTGTTTAAGTGGATGAATGGTATAAATAAGGGAGATATTAGCAAGGTACTTAAAGTGAGCATACAGGATAGAACTAGAAATAATGGTTTCAAACTAGAAAAATTCCGTTTCAGTAAGGAAATCGGTAGAAATTGGTTTGGTAATAGAGTAGTAGACGAATGGAATAAGCTACCTTTTTATAGTAAAGTAGTTGCTGCCTCTTCCATTGAGAGTTTCAAGCATAGGCTAGATAAGCATATGACAAATAAGGGGTGGATATAGAATAAAGAAAATCTTATAACCAATACTAATTCAAAAAAAATTTCTTTTCAGGTTACACTATGATAGTCTCTATTCTCCTTTCACACTTTCCTGTAAAATGTCCACGCCAGCTTTTCTATACGGCGTGGTGTTCTTTCTGACTTTTTCCTGCCGGCTTCGGCTGGAGGGTTTGGGGGGCGGGGGAGAGCCTTCTTCTTTGCTATCCTTATCTCATTCTAGTAGTTCAGTTACTCTTCTAGGAGCTGCCT
This sequence comes from Coenobita brevimanus, assembly GCF_032717465.1. NCBI lineage: Eukaryota > Metazoa > Arthropoda > Malacostraca > Decapoda > Coenobitidae > Coenobita > Coenobita brevimanus. The sequence continues at coordinate 22,417 of NW_027643617.1, forward strand.
AGCATGGGCCAACCGGCCTACTGCAGTTATCCTCTCTTCTTATGTTCTTATGTTCTCTCTCTCTCTCTCTCTCTCTCTCTCTCTCTCTCTCTCTCTCTCTCTCCCTTATCCCAAGCTCATTAAAACGCCCAGAGAATTCATAAAGGCGTAAGAGTACAAGAGAATGAGAAGGTACTCGTGCGTAGGTGAGAGGCGTAGAAGGGTACCTGGTGTATGACACTGTAGAGGAGGAGGAGGAGGAAGAGAAGTAGAAGAAGAAGGAGAAGGAGGAGGAGGGGATGAAGAAGGAGGAAGAGGAGGGAATTAGTTAGCTAATGATGAAAGGAAATGATGATGATGATGATGATGATAATTATGATGATGATGGGAGGGGGAGAAAATCCAAAAGAGGTTCAGGAAGAGGAGGTGGGAGGAAATACTGAAGAGTGGAGGAAGTAAGAGCAGAGAAGGGTGGAATAAGTACGTACGAGGAGGAAAGGTGTAAAAGTACTCATGATACGTAGATCACCTGAGCGTAAATGAGAAGCGTAGGAGAAAGACGAAGAGGAGGATGCCTAAAGGGTGAAAATGAATGAGGCACTGCTTGTGATGGAGAGACGGCAACTTTACGCCTAGCTGAAGTGAACAGGGTGTTGTGTTGGTTAAGGGTAAAGACAGGGATGATATCAGGTAATCGGTATTGTGTAAAGTGTAGGGAAGTGTAGTGGTGGTGTTGTGAGGCGGACAGGGAGACGCATACATCCACTTGAGGCTCCTATGACTCACTATCATCTCCATATAATCGTCTGACATTACACGTAGCTAGAATGTAATGCTAGAGGAGACGCGGCCATGTGAGGGGTCTGAGGTAGAATATCAGGCAACTGGTGTGGTGTAAAGTGTAGTGTGGTGTTGTGAGGCGGGCAGGGAGACGCATGGTGTGGTGTAAAGGTGTAGTGTGGTGGTGTGAGGCGGGCAGGGAGACGCATACGTCAACCTCAGGACGCACGCTAAGACGCACACCATAAATCCTCGTACAGTCATGGACAGAGAAACCTGGACAGGTGAGGCGAGGCAAATGTCATATTTTCTCTTTTCCCCCGGCTTGTCCGTCACTCTTCGTTCACGACTCCTTTCCCCCATCCCGTTTACCCTCTCTTCATTAGCACCTGCCAGGCTGCACTCCCCCTCCCCCCTTCCCTGCCCCCATACACCCCAGTTCGCTAATCCGCCGACCTTGAACCGTGTGTGTGTGTGTGTGTGTGTGTGTGTGTGTGTGTGCGCATCCTTGACACAAGCAACTCCCTACATTTTTCCTATCACAACCCATCCTTCCCTCTTCCCTACGGCTACTCTGCTAACACACACAAATACACACACACACATATGAGAAGCTCATCTTCAGCTGCTCTCTCTCTCTCTCTCTCTCTCTCTCTCTCTCTCTCTCTCTCTCTCTCTCTCTCTCTCTTTCTTTTTCAAGATTCTGTAGGAGTGAATAGTAATGTCAGTGCAAAGTATGCCTTTATTATTGTGATATAAGTATTATAAAATAAAACTTAGGAATATATTTAAAGAAAACAACTGCAGTAGGTTGGTTGGCCCATGCGAGGCGACTCCTGATTTTGGATCTGCATACGAGAGATAGATAGAACGATAGATAGATAGAGAGAGAGAGAGAGAGAGAGAGAGAGAGGTGAGAAGTGTCTACTTGTCCCCTGGGAATGGCCAGCCTTCCCGGGTCATATGGGTAGGACGGAGAGGAGGTGAGGGAAGGAAGGGGATGGGGGAGGTGTTCATATGGGAAGCGAATCCGTCAGGAGCAAAGAGGGAGTACACGTCCACCACTCCACCTTCTCCCAGCACTAACCCTTCGTCTCCATCCAGGGAGGTACGTAGTATGAGGTGGAGAGTAGGAAGGAAGGGAGTAGAGGTGAGGAGGGGAGGGAGGGAGAGTTACAGCAGTTGCAAGAGTCTCCACAAAGATGAATCAGATCGCCTGGTGGTAGAAAGAATAAAAGAAGCAAGCCAACACTAACATCCCAACACCGTCATGCTGAAGCGATTAATTCAGATGTGAGGGACGAATCTTACACGTTACTCTTGGTATTTGCAGACGATTTTTACTCAGCCGTGGCAGGAAAGGAACGAGGTAAAGAATGACCCCTGAACGTGAGATAAATTAATTCAGATGTGAGGGACGAATCTTACACGTTATTCATGGTATTTGCAGACGATTTTTACTCAGCCGTGGCAGGAAAACGACAAAGTAAAGAATGACCCCTGAACGTGAGATAAATTAATTCGGGGACGGGAATGGATTTCTTCTTGAGGTTATCCATGTTAACTACAAACGGTTTTATTCAGCTTAGGAAGGACTGCTGGTACTGACAGGATCGAACACTGTTTATTGCATTACGGTAGTCTCTTATTATACCTGTATATTATAGGATCGAACACTATTTATCCCATTACTGTAGTCTCTTGTTTTACCTGTATATTATAGGATCGAACACTGTTTATTGCATTACTGTAGTCTCTTATTTTACCTGTATATTATAGGATCGAACACTGTTTATGCCATTACTGTAGTCTCTTATTTTACCTGTTTATTATTCTGGCTACCTGCAGACGGTTTTATTCTGCTATAGAAGGAGTTGACGTAAACACCTCAGCTTACTCCAGTACTCTTGCATGTACTTCGTATTATTCTTATTATCTACAGAAAGATTTACTCAACTCGCCAACAAAAGAACCGGGAGGGTAAAGAATGATCCCCGAACGTGAGATAAATTAATTCAGGTACGGGGCCGGGTTTTTGTGGACGCAGCAGCCGCCGCCAAGAGAGGCCAAGACAGCCACACGGAAAAAGGCCCCTCGCCCTGCCCAGGAAATGTGCGGGTAAAGGACATCCTGAATTCTGGACGGGTGGCCGCGAATTTGGCGATAAGGAGTTTGCGAAAAGAAATCAAGGGGCTGAGATAGAGGTTAAGAGGTTGAGACAGGAGTTGTTAGGGGTTGAGAGAGGGGTTACTGGGAGTTGAAGGGTTGTGAGAGCGGGGTTGTTGGCGGAAAAGTAGGTGGAGCAACGGGCAGGGGATTTGTGTGTTAATGGTGAGAAAAATGTATTGAGAGAGAAAACGAATGAGAAAAAGGCTGGGACTGGGAGAGTAGTTATGGGGGTTAGAGAGCGTTATTAGGGGATGGAGTGAAGGGCTATTAAAAAAAAAAAAATGAAAAGGAGGTTACAAGATTAAGGAGGTTGAAAGAGGGGCTGAGGAGGAGAGAAAGAGACTGAGAGATAAAGGAAGTGCTGAAATCTGGACGGGTGAGTTGAAATTCGGCCGAAAGGAGATTGAGAGACTGGTCATTAGGGGATTGAGAGAGGAGTTATTTTGGGGATTTTAGAGAGAGAGAGAGAGGGGTGGGGGGGGGGATACGTCTTGATGGTGAGTGTGTATCAAGTAAGCAGATTGCATACCGTGGGAGTGGCATCCTTCCTGAAGTGTAAGGCACCACCAACACAAAAATGCCGACCAGATTTCAATAACCTAAGTGCTCGGGCTGGGGGGAGAGGGGGGAGGACATAATAGGGAGAGGGAGAGAGAACGGAGTGTGGGGAGGGGAGAGGGGTGTGGGAGGTTGTGATGGTGATGCGAGGGGATGTAAGGGTAGGGGGCAGGATAGGGCAAGGAGACGAGGAAGACTGATGGATTAAAAAGAATGTGAGGTGGGGGAATGACGAGGAAGGAAGGAGAAGCAGGATGAGGATGAGAGAGGAAAGAGAGAGGGGAGGCTGTGGGGGAGCAAAAAAGGGAAAGGGGTGTGGGGGAAGGGGTCGAGAAGGGAAAGGGAGGAGGAAGCTGAGGGAGCGATAGGAGGGAGAGAAGGAATAGGGAAGAGAGGGGAGTGGGGAAGTTAGAAAAGTGAGAGAGGATGAAGAAGGAAGAGGGAGGAGAGGTGGAGAGAGGGAGATGAGTATAGGGGAAGGGAGAGGGGGAGAGGAGGGGGACAAAGACAGGTGATACAGAGATAGAGGAAATTAGTTGACATGGCAAAATAAAAACCTGGGTGAGAAAATAAAAATATGCAGATGAGATGGATTGTCATTACGTGGAGTGACTACTGGTGGAGAGAGAGGCGAAGTACAAGAGGAGGGATGGAGGGCAGGAAGGAAAGGAGGAGAGGAAAAGTGCAGGAGGAAGAAAGAAGGGTGGGAGTCTTTACGTGGGAATTTTGTAAGAAGGTAGGCAGGGGAAAATACTGCTGGTTGATGGGCCTGTGAAAAGTAGGTAGTTAGGTTGGCCAGTAGGTAAGTAGGCTGGTAGGTAAAGAATCACTATGTATATGCATGAAGGAAGGTAGGTAAGTAGTAGACAGAAAGGCAAGTAATCTAGTAGACAGGTAGATGGTTAAATCGATATAAACAAAAGTGTGAGAGACAAAGGGAGACGTGGGAGGTCAAGGCCTTCTAAAATTAGAAGGCCTCTCCAATCCTCTTGTGACGTCAGCCGCGTAGGTCAGGGGCAAGGTGCGTGGTCAGGTAGCGGTCTCTTTGTTGTGTGTGTGTGTGTGTGTGTGTGTGTGTGTGTGTGTGTGTGTGTGTGTGTGTGTGTGTGTGTGTGTGTGTGTGTGTGTGTGTGTGTGTGTGTGTGTGTGTGTGTTGTTTAAATATTATATATTAATAGACTTATTGGTACTCAATAATTTTATTCACGTGAAAAATTTACAATGGTAAAAGAAGAGTTACTACAAAAGAAACGTATGTAGTGACATCTGAAATCTGGCATTATATATATATATATATATATATATATATATACATATATATATATATATATATATATATATATATATATACATATGTAAATCATATACGTATTGGGGCTGTTATATTGGTGGTATATTGGGGCTGTTATATTGGTGGTATATTGGGGCTGTTATATTGGTGGTATATTGGGGCTGTTATATTGGTGGTATATTGGGGCTGTTATATTGGTGGTATATTGGGGCTGTTATATTGGTGGTATATTGGGGCTGTTTTATTGATGGTATATTGGGGCTGTTTTATTGATGGTATATTGTGATGTTATATTGGTGGTATACTGCGATATTATACTGGTGGTATATTGGGGCTGTTATATTGGTGATATATTGGGGTGCTATATTGCTGGTATTACATTGGGGTGTTATATTGGTGGTATATTGGGGCTGTTACATTGGTGGTATATTGGGGCTGTAATATTGGTAGTATATTGGGGTGTTATACTTAGAATCTTACTGTGTATTGGGGTGTTATATTGATGGTATACTGGAGGTATTATATTGGGCCTCTTATATACGGGGTGAACAAGGTAATGCAGATTTCGTTTGAATTCGATTCAGTTTCTTTATAGAGGAAAGCTGTGGAGATATGTAGGAAAAATGAAGGGTTATATATTCCTCTCTTATCCAGCTCCAGCCACGTGTGTGTAATGGCTTTGGTCCTACACCCTAGCATGGCTAAGGCCTCATTTTTCTTATATTCAGTACAACTACGATGACTTAAAGCTTCTCACTGTACTCTCTACACTTTTCTGATAATAATGAACAGAAAATAATGTTGTACTTACCCTGCTGTTGCGATTTGGAGTGAACTGGTCGCGCTTAATGGCACGTAGCCACGTGGAGGCAAGTTCTTTATCTTGCGGGAAGGAAAATACTTTTGTTCCATTTTTATAATTTCCCTTACATCTGGGAACACAACACATGTAAGGCATTATTACCTTAATAAAACATACAAATAATGTAAATATCAATATATAATACAATGTTTTTCCGTCCTTATTGTTATTGAACACACAGCGTGACCTCTCCCGACCATAGCTGACCCAACACTACCTGGACCTATAATAAGTACGTCACGGCTTACCGTCCCCCCCACCACGAGGCCTTCTAATTTTAGAAGGCCTTGGTCCGACTCTCCTCTCCACACCGCGCTCTCAGCCCGCTGAACCTTTACTTGTATCGTCTATGTACGGTACTTCCTATAAAAAAATGATGATATTCCTCGCTTTACCCTCACTATTTTTTCCTTTTTGGGGGTGAGTCAGAGTGGAGGGGAATTTTTGATATTGCTGTATTTTATGAGGGTGGAGTGGATTTGGGTGAAGTGGAGGTTGCGTTTGTGGATTAGGGGTAATGGCCATTTTAACGTATGAAAATGTGGAGTGGATTTTTTTTTCTTTTAATGTTATTTTCATTCTCTCTCTCTCTCTCTCTCTCTCTCTCTCTCTCTCTCTCAATAATTTGTGTGCATGCGCGCTCGTGCGCTTGCGTTTGTATTTATCTGTACACACCCCAACAATGTACCCATTTATTTTCACACACACACACACACACACACACACACACACACACACACACACACACACACACACACACACACACACACACACACACACACACAGCCATAACTACAGCGACGCAACCCCCTTCAGCGCGGTTGCTATTTATTCTTGCTATCTTCCGATGGTCTTATTCAGCTATAGAATTACTTTAATCTGGAATTAGAGTAGTAGTAGTAGTAGTAGTTGTTCCCTAGGCAGTCTGGTTAGGCTGTTGGAATTAGAGTTGTTAAGTATTGCCTGTCTCAACTCCTGCATTGTTGTAGTAAAATCATTGAACAAAAATAATTATCTGGTGGTAATCAAAGTAAAGAAAGTTGTCATTTTTGTGCAGTTAGTCTCTTATTTGTTCAGCTTTGTATGTATGTATGTGTGTGGTTTTGCATTCGTGAAAATATCAGTCCAGCTCCCCTATGTACAAATCTGTGCATAAATTTACGTATGCACGAGCTGTCTATGCGTACGTATATTGTATTAATTTTACCAAGCAGCTGAAAAAATACGCATCGTCTCTCTCACAAAAAATCCCCCTTAATAAAAAGTGGAGGGAAATTGGTAGTAAGTGTCAAGGAAGCGAGAATTTAAGTGCACTTACCTTTAATACCGGAAGGTTGGCGAATGGCTAAGACACTAACACCCCCACCCCTCACCTGCCCCCTACCCTTCTACCCCTCCCCTTCTCTCTTTATTCCCCTCTCCTGATACCTCCCACTTCCTCTCCCCTCACCCCTTCTCCCCTTCACCCTACCTCTACTGCCCTCTCCAGTGTAAACTGTGTGCCCAGCCCGATGCTCACACACTACAACACTATGTGCTCCACTGCCCCTCACTGGCACAATTTAGGAACCACCAATTATGTTCTGTTTCTGAGCAAATTGTATGGATGATAAACAACAAATTATCAGAGTTGCTAACTAAGTGCAAGAATTTAAGGAATATACTGTAACCTTGACCTGAATCGAATGAGTTTTGATTTTATTGAAATAACAAATTAAACAATGTACATTTTAAACTAATATGTACAGTATGCTATACACCAAGGGCACAGCGTGGGAGCGGTGTGGTGGCGGTTGGTGGTTGGGGACCCAGGGGAGGGGGTAAGGTTTGGCGGTGACCTGCTAATCCCAACCCTTCCCCCATAATCTGGGGACTCCGGTCGCCGCAGCCTCCCTCTCCCGCACCCACACTCTGTAGCCTCACACTTGTATTTACAATGCGTTTTTCCTGGATGTATATGTAGATCACTATGTATAAGTTTTATGTGTGTACAAATGTATTACTGTTTGTGACCTCTGTTTCCTATTCCATTCACCGATCTTGTGTACGTGAATATGTATATACATATGGTATATATCAGTATGCTCAAACAAATTCCATGTAACTACATACAACAGCACTCTTTATACTCACTGTACAGTTTAATACATGTATTACTGTATATAAGATTACTAATTAGTCCACTTTAAAATTATTGACCAATCACACGTACAGTATATTGTAATCTAATATAATACATTAATAGGCTCGGGAAGATGACTACCTAAGTATCATCTTCCTTTTGAGATATTGTACAACTGCTATTTTTATATGTACAGTATTGTGTATCTCAGTAAATGTATCAAATTCAAATTCTCCATATAACTCCCACCGGTCTGTCCCCCATCTCTGTCCTCTCCTCGTTCACCTCATGCCCCACACCCCTCTCTTCCCTATCTCTACCCCCCCAAGTACCCTCTTCTTTCCCCTGAACACCCACTTCTCTCTCTCTCTCCTTCCTTACCCCCAAAGCCTCCCTCTCTCTTCCATTAACCCCCACCCTAATCGTATCATCCCTTAACCACTGCCTTCCTACTTTTCTATCCTTGTTTTAACTTATAGAATAGTTTTTGTTAATAACCTTCCCTATACCAAACAGCCACAAAAGGGCCGACAGGTCTATTGCGTTTGCTTTCCTTAGTACTCCTTTGTACCTGTATCCCCTACCCCAACTCTTTCCCTCTGTCCGAGTCCTTTCTTCCCTATCCCCAACCCTCTCCCCCTACCCTCCACCCCTCTCCTCATTCCCCTTACCCTCGTTGCCCTTAACTCCTTCTTCAACTCATTTAACACCCCCCTCTCCCCTTCTCTCCTTTCACTCCCCTCTCACTCTCCTTACTCTTTCTTTCCCCTCTCACTCTCCTTCTCACTCCCCCTCTCACATTCCTTCCCCGCCCCCTCCGGCTCACCGCTGAAGCATGTAGTGTAATTAATCCATCATAACCTCGCCCCCACTCTGCAGGAAAGAAGGCGGGGATTAACGAATATATACGATACCTCAACACGCGACGTCAACTTGGTGCTTGGTTAAAAAGCGCGCTCGCGCGCTCGCACACACACACACACACACACACACACACTTATACGTGTACTCAGAACAGGCGAAACTTGGAATGTGACATCCGTAGACTTTCAGGCAGCAAAATTTCTTATAAGAATTTTATTAGCGAATTTAAGGCCGATCGAAAGTTAGGTTAGGTCACTTTGGGCAGGGTTTGGTCTGATTAGGTAATTTTTGGTTGGGTTGGGTTCAGATCGACTAGATATAGACGGATTAGGTTAGATTGCTTTAGAATACGTCGGTTTTGATATATTTTGGGTCGGGTTCTATTGGGTTGGGTTAGGCTGGGTTAGGTTCGGTTGGAGTAGGTCATTTGAGGCTTGACTGGGTTGGGTTAGGTCGGGTATGGTATGGTTAAGTGAGACTGGGTAGGATTAGGTAGGGTTAGATGCGGTTAGGCTGCTTCAAAATAGGTTATGTTATGTATGGGGAGGTTACTTGAGATTGTGAGGTTAAATACAATTAGACTGGGTTAGGTGAGGTTAAGCTAGATTAGGTTGGGTTGATTTAAGTTGGATTAGGTCATTCGAGGTTAGGCAGGGTTTAGTTCGAGCAAATATGGATAGGTTAGTTGAGACTGGGCTAAAATAAATTGATTTATGCATTGCGGTCTTTTGTTGGTCGGCCCTTTCAAAGTCAAACATCACAGGAGGTGAACGTGATTGTGTGTGTGTGTGTGTGTGTGTGTGTGTGTGCTCGCTTCGTCTTTCGTCTTTTTTATATATTTTGTGTGTGCCTTGTGTAACTGAAACTTTGTGTTTATATGTTTCACTTCTCGTGTGACTGAGGGTGGACTGCTTAAGAATACCGCCCTTTATAGTTACGATTGCCTCTTCCTCAGTATAGCATATGTTTTTTGTTTATTTAGCTCTCTCTGGACGATTGTATAAGAGCTTCATGGAAAATACTAGAACTAGAAAGATGGCAGTAGATACAGCCTTGTGTACCAGATATCCTGCCCAAGTTTCATTAGCAGATACGTTGCCCAATTTGAATAAAGTCATCTGAAGTAAGAATAAGGTTGAAGAGACGTTGCTGTACTGAAAGTCGTTGGATATGCCTTGTTTTATGTCGTTTCGTATGTGGTTGCGAGATAACAGACTCAAGTTCAGTCTTTTATGGCAAGCGTTAATAGATATCTCAGTGCTTTGCTTAATATGAAGATTAACATGTCACTGGAATGTTTCTAAAGCTTTCCACCTCCTCTCAAGTAAGGATGCATACTATCTAGTACACTCGTCCAATTGGTAACATCACTGGTATGTGTTTACAGCTCCCCACCTCTCAGGCATGGATGTTTACTCGTATCTGTTATATGGGTGTCTATTACACTCGTCATATTGGTAATCTGTCAATGGTATGTTTTTAAACGTTGATGTGTCTTAATACAGGTGGTAATTACAAGGCAGGGGTGGCTAAGGGGGCATGGCAGGAAGTAGGTGAGGGTGTTTGTGGCGTTCGGGGTGTGTGGATGGTTGAGGAAGGAAGGAAAGATGAAAAGAAGAGGAAGGAAGGAAAGAAGGGTGGGTAAGACTCTCTCTCTCTCTCTCTCTCTCTCTCTTTCTCTCTTATCCAAGAATAATTAAACAAAAATGAGATACACGTAAACAAAAGAACCACAACGTAACTTGAGATTGTGCATAAATGTCACTTGGTCCCGGTGGTAAAATTGTGTTGGTAAGATGTAGTCGTGATGCTGCATGACGTGAAGTGGGGGTGAGGGGTGGGGGAGAGAGGGGGTGAAGGAAGAGAGGGAGAAAGAGGGAAAGTAACGTCTGGAAACAGCAAGAAACAGAAAGAAAGAAAAAAGAAAAAGACGTCATTGGATGCAAGGAGTTGTCTTGTGGATAAATGTAGAAACAGGAATGAAAAATGAGATGAGAGGAGAGGGGAAGTGAGATGAATTGTTTGGACTGAGGGAGCAAGTGTACGGGGAAATGAATAATAGGGGAATGAAATGTGAAAGGTACGCAAGTGCCCGGAAATGATGGAGAGAGAGAGAGGTGTAAGGTGAGAAAGGAATCGTAAAGAGAAATGAACAGGGAAATGAGATATAGGAGTGACAAATAGAGGCAAAAAAAGACAGTGAGATACAGGACTGATAGTGGCGGGAGAGGAAGGGAAGACTTCAGCAAATGCGAGGGAAAATGTAAAATTATCATGGTAAGATCGAACACAATTCAAGTCGCGGCGTTAGATCTCAAAGGAAATATCCCAAACCACGAGGATATCGCAAAGGCACAAAGACTTGACTCCAGTATGGTCAAAAAGTAATATACAAGTTAGAAAGTGGAGATGACATACAATTACCTCCAAACTGCATGTCCCACTTGAACAATTCACAATGGTCAATACACATTATACAAAATTAACTCTAAACAACCAAAACGCCAAAGAAATACTAACCAGTTGGTAGTACCTAATGATACATACACCCAAGTATTATTACGAATGATACACGACAGCCCACATGCAGGACACCCCTGGAAAGGATAAGACATTCAACCAAGCCCAGCTATTATATTACTGGCCTTCATTACGAAGAGATATACACAATCATATAGACAGATGCGAATCATGTGCGAAACACAAAGGATACCTCCAATCACACCTTGCACCGATGGGTAATTACCCAGTACCACATCAACCATGGGACGTTGTCGCTGTTGATTTACTCCAAGTTGCCATTATCATACAATAATAACCTATACTTATTCGTAGCAACGGATCATTTTTCCCGTTATGTCATTTTAGCTTCAATTAAAGATAAGACAAAGCAGAGACAGTAGCAAAGGGTACAACAATAGATAATGTAAATATGTCGCTTTACTACCCCAAAGGTATTAATAAGTGATAATGGAGGAGAATTTAATTTCTGAGATCTTACAAGAAATATGTAAACAATACAACATTAAAAAGGTTTAACGTTTTGGCCTAGTCACCCAGCATCGAATGCGGGTTGGTAGAGAGACAAAATAAAAGGTATTAGATGTGCTACGACACATTCTCAGTGAAAATTATGCGAGCTGGGATGATTGGATTCCCAGAGTAGAGGCCTCCATTAATGGGTCTATAAATAAATCCATTGGTGACACACCACATTTCTCATTATATATGGCACGGATAAAAAATTACCATATGAGCTCCTAGGAAGGTGACAGCATGCCTATATACAATTACGATGATTACTCTAAACTCCGTTTACGTGAATTCCAGGACATACACAAAAGAGTACAAAAACAATTAACGATGTCCAAGGAAGAAATGACGGAGGCATTTAACAAAAAGGCAAAAGATTCACCTATCAGCTTAGGAGACATTGTTTGACGGAGTCATTCATACGAGAGACAATAAATTATCCCCTAAATTTGAGGGCCCATACAGAGTAATTAACATAAAGGCAAACAAAGTTTTAATTAAGTCACTTTCAAGTGGCGAGGAAAAACAAGTTCATATTGACCATTTAAAAAACGAGTTTCAAGGGAATTATCACATAATTATTCAGCCCTTCGGATACAACCTGAACAGGTGAACGTACCTCAAGAAACCAAGCAAGAAAACACAACAATGATTACAAAAGAAATTAAGGTCATATACCAAACAATCGAACATAGGTGCAACTATTCCAATGAAATCTACAGTACATCATTTACGAGAATTAAATATCGATTTAAACTCCTTCTATAAATGAAATAACAGCCAACCGTAACGACACATCATCACTATCATCGACCACAGCTTTATAGGAAATTAATAGATTTTTTTTTTTCGGTAGGTTACGATGAAGGGACTTATGCTATGGATTCTCCTATACATAGTAAGAGTAATATATGCGCACCTAGAACCCCAAGCATATAGTACGACAAGGATGCCTCATAGCTCCAACGGCCACGACTACAATCGTCAAGGATGTCATGAGTGACTGAAATAAGTCTAGATTACTTGTATGACTTACCTACTTATATAGAAAGACTTTGCGACGCCGATGCGAACTCTGGACTTCAAGATAGGGAATTATGTTTCACAATCACATATCACCAAGCGAAGTGGATGAAATGGTGAAGTTAAGCGAAATGGAAACTAGAACAGGCGAAGTCAACTATAAGCTCGTCATGATCCCAAAGATCTCCCATCTTCTTGGAACAGAGGTGCTGAGCGACAGGAACAACATCACACGTACTTCAGCCAAAAAGCGCGGTTTGTTCGATCTGGGCGGCGGCAATTCTTGGGAACATCTTTGGGATTGGCTACAGAGGATGAACCTTAAAGAAATAAACAAAAAATTTAATAAGATAGCTCAGGTACTAACATACCAAAGATAAATTCATCACAGGACAGGGAACTTGGCAATGAAAACAATTGTGAAAAATCTGAAACAAGCAGAAAACGTAGCTCTCGAGTATATGGATAAAATAAATAACTTGGAGGGTAATCGTTACCCTTTTCCAGCTTACTTCTCCATCATCATCACAGAACATATTGACACGATTCTACTACAATTAGAGAACACTAGAGATCATTTCAGGGCACTTATGCAAGGAATTTCGAATGCTGGTGATGGCAAGATCACAAATGACTTACTCCCAGTTCATGAGCTACGTCAGATAGTTAGTCAAGGCATACATAAACATAAATTGAAGCCATTGTTCCGCAGTAGGGAATTTATGCAATATTACCCGTACTTGGAAGCAACACTAACACCCACATCAGTGATAGTTCATGTACCATTCATCACGGAAGACCTGTTCACAGTATACCAAATACACCCCTTCCCCTATAGAAACAACAACACTTTAGTCATCATCAACATCAACACAGACACCGAACTCATCATGGTCTCCAAGAGACGAGACACTGTCACTTTCGCAAGTGAGTCAACGATTGAGCGAAAGTGCCGCACATCCTTACATGCTGTTCATCTTTGTCCTGCGTACATTTTCACGTTTCAGCCTACTGATACGGTCCCTTGTGAAATGGCTATCATCAGCAATAACAATATTCATCATCATTGCAACTTCACTTTTGCTCCAGATAAACTTGTACACCATCAACGCATTGGACACTCGCAGTTTTTTTATTTCCCTCATAACACATCAGTTTACATAGTCTCGTCCAGATATACCACCATCTCATACATCAGCCTCAG
>NW_027643618.1:0-37500 GCF_032717465.1 Coenobita brevimanus
CTCAATGTAAAGTCGCCTAAAATGGAATGAGTAATGAAAAGTGAGAGGAAAGATCAAGTGAGCGAATGACGGTCGCCACCACCTACCACCAAACCTAATCCAACCTATGACAGCAATCTCTCAATTTTAAAAGCAAGTGTTGGGGACGCAAGATATGGCCAGCTACTGGTAGACGTCAGTGGAATAATTATTCATTCTAAATCCTCAGCATTCATTGTCTTTATAAAAATGCCCAGTAGCTATGGCACGGTACTCCAGGAAAAATAACAAATAACCTGTGAAAGACTCATTTCGATGGAAAATATGAAAAGGCCGCGCGTGTTTGGTAATGAATTAATGAAAAACCACAGCAATACCAACCCTGATTCCACTATGGCTTAAGTTTAATGTGTACTAAAAAAAAAAAAAACAGCAGTACCAACCTTGATTCCACTGTGGCATGTTAATGTGTACTGCCGAGAGTCCCAGCCACAAGAATGTGTAGCAGTTCAGTCATGGATGGTAGATAACTTGGTGAAGAGGTGGACACGGCCAGAGTTAAGTCACTAGCAGCTGCAGTCCTTTACTCACATGTTATGATGAGGCATTTAAAGGAGCAGGTTGACGAATGAGAACGTAAACAAACTTCTAAATCAGTGTTTATACACTTATTTCCTTATCAGTCTTCGTTCGGGTACTCTAGATACTAATGTTTCGTTATAGCGTACACTTTTAATGGTGAAAATAGCTTATTCCTAGAGGTTTTTGTGGTAATTTTCAGACGGCACATAAACACATTCTTCCCGACGAACAACTCTGTGATTTATGGACAGTGTTCGGATGGCCTCCTTGTGTTGATGTTTATATATATTTTTTCCATTAGATCAAGTGAATTTTCACACATTACACCACATTTCTGTTTCAAGATATTTTTAAAAGTGTTGTGATAAATAACGACATCAGATATTCCCTCCCAGTGAACCAGATTATCAAAGCTTGTATTATGGTGTAAAGGAATCGACCTCTGCCGAAAGAATTTCTTAACCATATTTTTTAGCAGAAAATGAATACTAATCATTGTTATCCCTCTGGACCTTTGATCAACATGTATTAATATTTTTACTGCTGAACTTATATGGTGGAATATAATCTGGTAGAATTTAAGGAATTTAGTATGTGTTAAGAAATGAGATGATGTAAACATAACAACGTGGGGCATTTCCGGTGTTTCACCCCAGCTGACTTCACGGGATTTTATTCAGTAAGAGTGAGTGTTAGAACCCTTAGAATGTTACTGGGAGAGACCCTGACATGTACTGAAGGAAGAGTGAAAGAATAAAGGGGAAAATGAATGAAGGGGAGAATGTATTGACAAAATGAATGGAAAAATAAAAGGACAGACTGGAGGGAAGAATGAAAAAATGAAAATGAAGGGAAGGATGAAAGAACGTCAAAGTGAAGGGAAGAATGGAAGAAGGACAAAATGCAGGGAAGAATAAAAGAACGACAAAGTGTAGGGAAGAATGAAAGGTTAAATAAAGTAGTACAGATAATGAATACACCCAACCCATTCACTACAATGCCGTGTTGTTTGGGTGTATTCTCGCTGCCTTCACACGATGATATTCAGTACATGAGAGGCCTTTGGTAGTGAAGGGGTTAATGAAGGCTGTATCAAACCCAGCCAGACAGAAAAGAGTCATGGAAGATAAATAAAATCGTCCGTAGGCAACAAGAATGAAGGAGAAAATAGTGGTAAAGTACTTGGAAAAAATGCATAAAGGGTGGAAGGATGAGGGAAAAGGAAATACTGAAGATATACATTAAAGCAGTAGTATTCTGTGTGTGTGTGTGTGTGTGTGTGTGTGTGTGTGTGTGTGTGTGATCCCCCAAATATCACAAGTTTTTCAAGGGCATGGTTGTTGGTGTAATGCGACCTGTGTAAAATGTGCAATTACATGTGCAGCTCTGACACCTAATAATGTTAATTGTGTTGGCAATGGACAGGGTTGGGAAAAGTGCATCTCAGACATTATATACCTGATTCACCAAGTTATGTGTGTTGTGAAATGCTGACTGATTAAATACTGAAGGATATATGCAACTTTTATGCCGAGAATAGTATATAAATTGTATGTGTGTGTGTGTGTGTGTGTGTGAGAGAGAGAGAGAGAGAGAGAGAGAGAGAGATTCTTGTAATTTCGAGCTGGATATGCAAGCCAGTGTATCGCCCATTATCCTCCCCTCTTCTCCTTTATCCTCATATCTTCCTTCATCGTCCGTCCTCTTACTCTCCTTTATCATCAACCCTTCCCTCACCTTTCATCCTCTTCATTTCACTCCCTGTGTCTCTTTTCCTTCACTTTCCCTCCTCTTCTTCTGTCTTATCCTCATCCCTTCCTTCATCTTTCATCTTCTTCTCTCTCTCTGTCTCTCTTATTTCGTCTTTCATAATTCTTGTCCTTCTTTCTTTCTCTCTTCCTTCACCTTTTATCCACTTCTTCGCCACTTCCTCGTCCTTCCTCTCTCCTCACTGCGCCATAAACTACTTGAACTGGCCATGTCCTCTCTCACCCCTGCTTGCTCCTTGTCCCCTCTTCTTCTTCCTCTTTCTTTCTCTTTCTACTGCCTCCTCCTTCTTCCTTTGTCCTATCTCCTTGCTATTTCTCTGTTTCTCTTCTGTTTCCCTCCTTTTCTTTTCCTCTTTGTCATTCCATCTTCCTTTCTTCTGTTGTCCTCTCTTCTTCCTGTCTCTCTTCTAGTCCTCTGTCTCCCTCTTCCTCTTCTTTTCCTTCATGTCTTTCCCTCTTCTTTTCATGTTTTGTCCTGTCTTCTTCCCTTCTCTCTTCTCGTCTCCTTGCTCCATTTTCCTCCTTTCATCTGCTTTTCTCTCCCATTCTTAAGCTTAAATTGAAAAGTAAGTTGTTCATTTAAGTTTAAGGCCAAGTTATGTGAAAAAAAAAGGGTAGTAAAGTCTGTGTGTTCGGTGTATCCGTGTAACTACGTACGATAACTTGTGTGTACCTCTCTCTCTCTCTCTCTCTCTCTCTCGCCATAAAACTCCCGACTCACTCACGACCACCCCGACCCCAGCCAGAGACAATCGAGCGTATATGTAGATGAACCTGGCGGGGCGGGGGGAGAGGGGAAGGTTTGGGGTTGGGGAGACGGTTTGTGGAGTGGGGTTGGGGAAGGAAGGTGGGGTGAAAGGTAGGAAGAAGAGAACAGAAGAAGGAAGGAAAGGAGAAGGGTAGACTGGAAAGTGGGGGCAAAAAGAGAGGAAACATAGAGGGGGCGAAGGGGTTGGGGGGGAGAGTTTGTAGAACATGGAGGAATAAAAGTGGGGAAGGGAAGGAGGGGGAAGGGGAGGAAAGGAGGAGGAGGGTCAGTATGTTCTGTACATTACCGGAGCACACGATTGAGGGGGAGGGGGACTGGTAGGAGAGGGGGAGGGGATGGGGCCAGGGGCTGTCACCGGCATCTCTCCCTCTCTCCGTCATCCCTCCTTCCTTCATATTCCCTCCATCTCCTCACACACACACACACACACACACATTAATCGATGTATCACTTGAACACATTAATGTCTTGTTAAATTGGTGTAAACCATAACCGCATTATTTTCAAACCTAGTTCCACCGAGTGCGAACCGTAATGGAAAATAACACACGGGATAGAAATTAGACGTTCTTTATCTTAAACAGTGTTCGGATGTGCACACTGATCGTTCATCTCTGCAGCTCGCCTTCCTCTTTGTCCTTCATTTCCATCATATTGTCCTGGGAGGCTGTTTCTATCATTCACATCCCCGATAACTAAGGAGGGTGTATCTTTTGTACTATGAATAGTGAAACAAGACGAAGACATCCCCAACCTCTCTCCCCTGCCACAGCCCCCACATCCCCCACATTTCCCCCACATTTCCCCCTGCCCTGCCCTCCCTCCTCTCTATTCTTTCAAGGAGGCGGAATGAACAAGTGCTGTTGCTTGAGTGCGATTAAATATTGTATTCCAGTATTCTTATCATGTCTCTTTTCTTAACAAACTCATCGTGTTATAATTAAATATAGCTAAAAACTATACATAACTGAGCCGTAAAAGAAGTGGCTTATTGACTGTTATTAGTCGTGCTGTAGAAATCTGATCGGTAGCAACTTCAGTTGAGCTTGTGCATCGCGCATGTCTGTAGCATCAAGTGGCTACCAATGCTTCCGATGCACTCAGTGATTGAGAGGTTAAATTTTTTTTTATTTTCTAATATTAGTTGTCTTGTCTTGTGATACTCTCAGTACCAATTTGTATTTATCAAGAAATGCAGATAGAATTAGTCAGTAGCCTGTGTGGTTGTGTTTGATGCTTGTGGATTACGTAGCACGTTGGATTGTGGCAGGTGAGGTTACTGACTTGTGACACGAGACGGTTTGGCACACCTCTCACGATTGCCCACCTACCGTGCCAGCTGCACTGCTCTAAACTCGACTTCCCGTCTCTTCCCGCAAGGTGGCATCGCAGGAAAGTATTCTTTTAATTTGTGTGTGATATGCGTCTTGTCATGAACTTCGAGAACAAGAGTGACTGTGGACCTGATAGCCTCGCTCTGGTGTGAAGAGACGGGGCCTGAGCTGAAGGTCCTGAAGACTCTAAGGTGAACTGCCCGGCCGCCACCCCGACACCACCGGCATGGTCAGCCACATTTTGATCGTCCTACATTTTGTAAGCGCAGGCTTCTTGATAATTACCTCTTACTGTAACTTCCTTACCGGTTTAAACTGATTGCATTCATGATGTCGTTATTATCTGGATGTTCTATGGAATAGGGGAGGTATTATTATTATTATTGCTGTACAGATTCTAAATCATCATTTACGATAGCCTAACAGCTTACCTACCTGCCGGCTTGTGTTCGTGCATGTTATTTTCTAAATGTGATAATGACAGTTTAGAAATGATTAGCTGGGATTTTTATATATCTCTTTTTCTTCCCCCTCCCTTATGATTCACTTTCTTCCTCTTCTTCGTCTTCTTCCTCTTCCCTCATCTTCCTCTTCCATCTCTTCCTGTTTCTTTCCCTCTTCTCCTCTTTCTCTTCCCCTCTCCTCTTCCTCTTCTCCCTCTTCCTCTTCTTCCTCTTTCTTCCCCCTCTTCCTCTTCTTCTCTCTTCATTCCTTTTCCTCTTCCTCTTCCTCTTCTTCCTCTTCTTCCTCCTCTTCATCTTTCTTCTCCCTCTTCCCCTCTTCCCCTTCTCCCTCTGTCTCTTCCTCTTCTGCTTCCATTTTCCTCGTCTTTTCTGTTCCCTCTTCTTCCTCTTTCTTCCTCTTCCCTTTCTCTTCCTCTTTCATTTCCTCTACTTCCTCTTTCTTCCACCTCTTCTCTTTCATTTCCTCTACTTCCTCTTTCTTCTTCCTCTTCCCTTTCCTCTTCCTCTTTCATTTCCTCTACCCATCTTTCTCTTCTTCCCACTTTCCATTTGTTCGTCTCTACCTGTTCCTCTTCCTCTTGTTCTTCCTCTTCCTTTTCCTCTCCCCTTTTCTCTTCCTTCCATTTCGTCCTTCCTCCTCCCTCTTTCTCTTCCTCTTCTTCCATTTTTTCTCTTCTCGTTTCTCGTCATCCTCTTCCTCCTACTTCCTTTCACCCTTCCTCCTCTGCTTTTTACCTCTTCCTCTTCTTCTCCTTCATCCTGTTCCTTTTCCCTCCTCTTCCTCCCACGTCTTCCCTGCTGGCTTCTTCCTCATCTTACACCTCTTCCTTCCTTGTATATTTTTCTTCCCTCCTTCTGCCTCTCCTTCCTCCTCTTCTTCCTCCTGTTCTTCCTCATCCTCTTCCTAATCTTCCTCATCTTCCTGACCTTCCTTCTCTTCCTCTCCTTCCGTCTTTTATTTCCTTTTTTTTTCTTTCTCTTTTTCATTCATCTCATTTCTTTTTATTTTCTCCTACTTTCTTCTCCTCTTCTTTCCTCTTTCTCTTTGGCTCCCTTTTTCTTCTCCATTCTTTCTCCTTTCGTTCCTCTTCTCTCCATTTTTTTCTTCTCTTCTTCCTTCCGTTGTCTCCTTCCTTCTCTCATTTATTTTTTCTCTCCTTTCTTCTCTCATGTTCTTTCCTTTTTCTTCCTGCTCCATCATTCTTCTTCCTTACCTTCCCTTCCTTCACTCCTTTCTTTTCCTTCTTTCCATTCTTTTTCCCTCCAGTCTTCCTTCTCTCCTTTCTTCTTTCTTCCCTCCTTTCTTCTTTTTTTCTCTCCTTTCGTCAGTCCTTTCTTCCTTTTCCTTCATTCATCTTCCTTACCTTCTCTTTCTTCTCTTTTCTCTCCATTCTTCCATTCTTCTCTCCTTCCTTCTCTCATTTCTTCGTTCATCTTTCTCTCTATATTCTTCATTCTTTCTTTTTTCTTTCGTCTTTCTTCCCTTTTCCTTCTTTGTTTTCCCTTATTTCTCATTTCGAAATAAAAATACAAAACGAAATATTTCCTGAAAAATAGGCAGATTTTGAAGGGACTCTGTTGATAGATTTCCAAACTTTTACTATCCCTGTTCCTGTCTCTGGATCCCTCCCGTCCCATGTATTTGTTGCAAGAGAGTTAGCCTAATATGATGGTAATTCTGTCAGATTAACACTCACTCCCCTTTTATTAACTTACTTTGGCCCCTTTTGGTTTGGCTTCACAGTCGTCTTTGGTGATGGTAGGAGGAGGAAGGGAAATGGTTTGAGTGGAAGGAGGAAAGAAGAGCTAGTGGAGAGAGGAAAGGGGAGTTAGGAGGAATGGGAGGTGAACTGAGGGAAGGGAAGAAGTGATGCCAAGGAGTTTGCTGAGGAGGGGAAGGAGAACTTGAGGAGCAGGGAGTGCGGTTAGGTTCTTGGAATCAACTAGTTCTTAGCAAGCCGAATAAAGTCGACAGGAGAGAGCCAGACCGAATTTAACACCTTTTCTACGTGAGAGCTGCCCAAACCTAAAGTATAATCATGTGTGAATAACAGGTAAAATATGAAGGACGTCATCATTGGGGAGAGGTTATGGAAATTGCCTCCCTTAAGCCGAAGAATATCAGTCAGTAGCGTAGGTAAGATAAACACGAGACGTCACCTCCATTAGAGGCTGATGTATATATTGCCATCGTAGGTAATGGGGTAATTGAGGTAGAATACAACACCCTGAATATGAGAACTCTTCTGAATAAGATTATCCGGAGTTAGCCAGCATAAAATGAATAGAGATCATCGTAGTGACGGGATTAAGGCCTTTCACGGTACTGTGTGTTAGTATTCCATGTGTAATCCACTTGATTGAGGATAGATTGTGACGCGTAATCCTAATATTCTAAGTGCATTATTACATTTCCCTGACATTAAATCCTTTCGGTACGATGACGTTCAGCTTAATTTGTTTGTGTTGTTGCCGCCACTGTTTCTCTCAGGTGAACCCCTTGAATATGGTTTGTTACGTGTGGCCGATACACAGTGCTTATATTCATATGTACTATTCAGAATCTTTAATATTCATTTATTAGTACCATGCGTAGCATTCTGTGAATCGAGTTTATAAATATGAGACTGCAGGAAACAGCATGCTGAGTCAATCATATATCGTTCAGACGCATCTTTTATCGTCCAGTTAACAACTCTTAACAGACATTATGTCTTCTGCCTATCATACGCTGTCACAAAGATGTGTCAGATATCCATTGCAAGAGCAACCAAGCATTTTCTGGTTACTGTTACCACCACTCATTGTAACACTGCAAAACCCTATTCACAGTCACTGCTGTTATTACTCACTTTAACACCGTATAATTCTGGTTTCTATCACTGTTACTCTCACTTAATGTAACATCGAATAATCCTGGTAAATATCGGGCAAGTTCAAAACTTCATCGTAGGCTACACCCACGTGGTTGGTAGCTGCGAGAGAGACTGACGGTTTCGACCCTGAGTTTCTGTTCTGCCCTTCTAGCTTCATTGAGTTGCGCTTCTTTGAGTTTGTCTATTTAAGCCGGGCTGGGACTCCCTCGAGTTTTGTTAGTTTTGTTTTTGTCTTTCTACATAGTATATTGTTTGGCCTAATGACCAAGGTTTGGGTGATGGCCATAAAGCCCTAACCAACCAACCAACAACCCTCGAGTGAGTTAACCGCTTGAGCTAGACCGGTGTGTTGGACTGCTCTGTTCTGGGGATATTGGTATAATATAGTAGTTTATCTGCCACATGTGAGTTAATGTTTATTGTCAGCACATGATAGGTTTATTAGATTATTTTGAGATTGCTTTTGTTTATAAGAATTGTTGATTTAGAATCACTGTTATTGCCCTAGCTAATGTCACGTGTTATATTAGTGTCAAGAGTCTGTCTTTATGCCAGGTCTTTACTGCAAGCCCCCAGAGGCTTTACAACCCAAGGGCTAGTTTATGTTCTGGCTTTTCTTTATTATTAACATTTGGAACTTTAGGATAACTTCTGCAAGAGCTAGTTTGACAATCCTGTTCGACCTTGCTTGATTTTGTTCTTGTAGGTTTAAGTTAGTGTTAATTTCATTCCCCTTTTCGTCATTGGTATATATTTTTCACTTTATCACTATTTTCTCCCCTTTTAAGCTTACGACTTGGTGTGGCTGACCGCCACTTGGTATTCTAAAATATCCGTTGCACATTTTACAGGCTATTAGATAGTCCTTTAGCCCCTCCATGTCGTAACAGGTTACGTCTTTTTATGATATTCTACCAGGTGATTTTATTCAGTTAAGGAGGCTTCTAATAATGAAGGGGCTAATCAAGGCTGTATCTAACTCAGAGAGAGAGAGAGAGAGAGAGAGAGGTGCTTATTCCCCCTAGCATTCCAAGTGCCGGATTATCCCACGTCGCGTTTATGTGTGCTGGATCTGTTGGCGTGCAGGGAGCCAATACCAACACGATAAGAACCATTCCACACCACTCACAGCTACTGGAGCAGGGGATGTGTGTGGGGGATAAGGTGGGGGTTGGGTATCAGGGGGAAGATGAAATGTTTGGGAGAGAGAAGAATGGTGGAGAGAGGGAGAGGCAGGAGGTAACAAGTATTAAATAGTGTCCATTCTCTCAGTGGTCGTAAATAAGTGTGGGGAATCGTGTCTATAACGCTGACTATTGGGATGCCGAGGGTGGCTGGTGGGAGAGTGGCAGGTACACAAGATATCCATCCAGCGAAGCTTCGTATTCTTCTTTATTTTTGCTGTCAAAGGATTTTTACAAATAAGATGGTTCAGTTTAATGAAGCTCCATATGATCTCGTATCCATCCATTACTTGTCTGCTATTTGATAGTTTACCCCTTCAGTCCGATGACGTATTTTTCACTTTATTCTTGCTACCTTCCGGCGATTTTACACAGCTTAAACTTTCATTTAAAGTGTCAGATACAGCTTCATTAACCCCTTCAGTACAAAAGGTTTCCCTGAACTGAACAAAATAGCATGGCGGCAGCAAGAATAAGCCCAAACAAGACGTCATTGTAATGAAGGGTTGGTTTGCTTCATTGCCATTACCGATTACATTCTGTTTGTTTTTTTTCTTATTTTCTTCCCTTGAGTTTTAAGTCAGCCAGTCTACAATCACCACTCTCAGGCTGCCATGACCCACTCTCAGCCGAATAAAATCGTGTAATGTTAGCCGGAGTTAAATAACAAATGCTCCGACCTTGAGGTGGTTGAGTGGTCGCTCGGAAATGTCGCCGCATTTTTTAACATCTGCTTTAATTCAGTCTGAATTTCCACTATTTCAGGTCGTGTTAACAGTAAAGGTTTGTATATATAAATAATACACACGTCGGTGAAGTTCATTGAAAAATAGCAGCGAACAGTATATTGTGCTGCGAATGTTGTGACGATCTCTTTAAATATTCGATTCCTTTGCATTTGAGTATAAGTTTGATATGATTTGTTGCGAGAGTGTATTTGATAAAAATTAACATACCACACATTATTCAATATCTCAAGACAGAAATGTTGTGCAGTGTAACGAAACTCACTTGATTTTATGGAGAAGAATATGGAAGATTCAGTGCAAGCCAGCCATCCGATCACCACCCTCCCCCTCCTCAGCCTCCCCCTCCTGTGTGCTGTTATGCAGTTGTGTTTGTTGCTGGTGAAATATGGCTTTTCTGACGACTCTTAAATAAACTAATTTCTCATTAAAGGATTTCAAGGTAAATAATGCATCTAAGTAATTTTTCTCTTAAATCTGGTCACTTATGCAGTTTAGTAATAGATGTAAAATTCATGGGAGATGGTAGATGGAGTCTGATAACGCAGGTAGATGAAGGTGATGTACAATACGTAAAACTGTGACAAACACTAGACGATTTTACTAAGCATAGGAATGAGTCATGTGAACCTGAGTGATAATTTCTTGCACTTATCATCGATTTATGTTGGCGATTTATTCTAGTTGTTTAGAAGTTACGTATGGGGAAAATGATGAAATGAATCAACGTATATGGCATAAAAACATTAATTTTAATTTTTCATATTGCCCAAGACTTTCTATAAAGTTTCTTTTGGCTATTTTAGGAGTGTGTTAATATTTGCGGTGGGGCGGCCTTTACCTTGAGAACTAAGAGCATGAAGTTTGATAATTAAAGTTTCTTTCGCTGACGTTTGCTCTTCAAGACACCCGAGCCGCTCCACATACCCTCACTGCAGTTGGCCCTCCAGCTGTTTATTTTACTTCACTTTGGGCTCATTTCTTAAGGGAAGGGAATAATGCACTATTTTCATGTATATATTTATTGCATTTATTTTCCTTGCGCTTTTTTTATTTATTTATTGCATTATCTCTATTTTTTTATATATAGCTAGGTTGGGTGTACTATGGTAGTGGTATATTTCTGTTTATCCTTGTACTGTACAAATAAGAGAGAATATAGTTGTTGGTCTATACTGTTCAGTCCGTAAAAATGGTGGATGTACACACACACACACACACACACACACACACACAGAAAGCGGGGAGGTAGAAGAAACCAGATTTTTATTTTTATTTTTTATTTTTTTTTTTTATTTTTTATTTTTTTAGATATTCGCCTCACATGGTGAGGACACGGGCAAACAAAGAGCCCGTCGCAGAAAAGCAAAAACAAAGCTCTCCAAAGAGAGCATAGCGGTGACAGCTACAAGTCGAAGCAGCAAGGCAGGACAGGATCAGGCGTGGCTCAGCAGTTAAGAGAGCAGTCTGGTGGCGATGTAGTGGATCTATCTCGATGCCCTCACGGATGGCGGCTTCCTCAGATGGAGAGAGGGAGTTGGAGATGTATGCCTCACGGATCTTCTGATACAGGGTCTGATATCAGCGTCGTTGATCGGATCCGTGAGGCAATCGAGTAGCTCTTCTAGGTCCGCATCCGTGCGAGCATCGAGATTACGAGCCCCTGAGAGTGGTGGAAGGAGGGCCTCGATCCGGCGAGCAACGGAGGAGGGGTCGCTCTTGATCTTTCCCCCTTTCTTCTTTTGTTTCTTCCTCTTCTCCTTAGGTGGAGGGGGAGAAGAGAGAGCGATGGCGGCAGGCGGTGGTGAAGGTGGAAGAGGCTCCTCCACTTCGTCAGGAGCAGATGGAGAGGGCAAGGAGGAGGGCTCCACCACGTCCAGATGTTCTAAAGGGACGGGGGACGAGACACGCTCCTCCTCAGCTCCTGACGAAGGGAGGTGGACCTCCACGACAGTCTCCCCATGCTCACAATCCATGGCCTGTGACGGTTCCGGGTCGGCGATCGAAGGTTCCAAGGTGGTGGCGCCAGTCGTCCAGTTGAGAGGGGCAGCCAAACACAGCCATTTTCGCGGTGTCGTGCGAGGTGGTGGTGGCTGCTGTCGCCGGGCCTGACGCTCCTGACGAGGGGGGAGACGAGGATCGCGGGTGAAGCTTCGGGGAATAGCAAGGCGTGGAAGGCCGTTCTCCTCAAAGATCTGAGGAAGGAGAACAGCCAGAACCGCCTTGATACCCCCACTAAAAGCCTCAGCCGTCGCGATACACATCGCAACGAGTGTGTTTGTGTTGCCAGCACTTCCAGGACCCTTTGGCCAGAAACTAGATAATAGAGTGGAGGGAAGAAGTATGAGCAAGAAAGAAAAGCTAGGTAATGGAAGACGGAGGAAAGGAGTAAATGAGGAGAGGAGAGAAAAGGAGAGAATTGAAGAGAAAGAAAAAGGGAGGAAATGCAATAGATCTGATCCGTGGCCTTCATAACCGTAGGGATGGACGTGAGGGTGGCCTGTGGCAGCCTATATCAGGCCTGTGTGACCCTACCCTGTGTGACAAATGTCCAATATCATACTTGTGATGGAGGGTTTAGTTGTGACCTGGGGTTTATTGCACGTTTCCCATATGTAATTCAGCCCTGTGTGTCTTTTGCCTTGGACTCTACCCTGTTTTATTACTCCCCTATGTGTCCCTTGCCCTTTGACTCTACCCTGTATAGCTGCCTTATATGAAAAGTGTGGTAAAGAGTCTGTTTATGACTTTGGGTTTATATTATACGTTTGCCCTACAGTATGTGACTCAGCCATATTTGTGACGGGAGCTGTGTATTATGTATGCTGTGTGACGTGTGTCCTGTGTGATGAGGGTCCCGTTTGTCGCGATGCGTCTTTGTAACGGGTTTATATTCACCGTGCCCTACGTTTGCCATATATAACTCTGTCCTGTATAATTCCACCCTATGAAACCTTGTCCTATATGATTCTAATGTATGTAATACTGCCCTGTATGATTCTACCCTATGTGACGTGTCATATTGTTATATCCTATGTCACGCCTCCTGTACATGGTATCCCTCACACCCTATATACCTCGTACCCTATGTAATTCAGTCCTTTGTAACAACACCCGCGTAACTGGACCATACGTAACAGCACTAGACGTAACTTGACCCTGCATAACCCAACCGTGTGATACTCCTGCCCTATATAGCATCAACCCTCTGCCCTATACACACCTGCAGTACCATGCCCTGCAGCTCCATCCTGTAACGTAACTTGACCTCATGACGCTGCTGCCCTATATACCTGGCACCTTATATGATTCCTGGCCTATATACTTGCCAGCCTGGGTGACGCCTGGCCTGTGTAACGGGGGTGTTGGCTCTCTGGACTGTAATCTGGAGTGTTGGGGTGACAGCGCCAGAAATTTATTCCTCACGTATTGTTGCTCCAGCTGGTTCACTGAGGCGGGGTGGAGGAGGGAGAGGAAGTGGAGGGAGGTTGGAGGAAGATGGAGGGAAGGAAGGAGGAGAAAGTTGAAGAGGAGGGAAGGAAGGATGGAGAAAGCTGAAGAGGAGGGAAGGAAGGAGAAGGTTGGGAAGGAGAGAAGGAGGGAGAAGGGGGAAAAGAAAGAGGAATGGAGGGAAGGAACGTGTGGGAGGGAAAGATGAAGAGTTGGAAAGAATAAGTAGAATGAAGAAGAAGGAAGGAAAGAAAGGAGAAGTGAGAGAGGGAGAAGAAGTGCAGAGAAGTAGAGTGGAGGAAAGGAGAGTGAAGTGGAGGGAGGGAAGATATCTGAAGAGATGGGAAGGAGAGGGAGGAAGGATTGGTTAGATGGAGTGAGGGAGAGAAGGATTCAAGAAATGAAGAAGAATTGAGAGAGAGAGAGAGAGATTTTATTAATATTTTTTTGTTGTCCACAACAGATAGTACAATATTGGAAAACTTTACATATACGCACATATAGGTCCGATGAGTCGAGACTCTCTTACGGACCTCATGCAATAGTTAAGTAAGGAGCATTCGTGACTGAGCTAAAAAAAAAAAATACACATATATATATATATATATATATACACACACACACACATAACATATAAAAGACCAGTTAATCTTGTTTCACATAATCCAATAATGTCAAATTTAAAATCTAGAGAATGTAAGCATTGGTCAAATAATGATTCCAAATGTAGTGGAACACTGTTGATCTTATATGACAGCAACTTGAAGCTGAGGGTGAAAGACTGACGAAGAGAGTGTATGTGAGTGAGGTGGAGGGTGGAAGAGGGAGGGGGAGACCGAGGATGAGATGGAGGGATGGGGTGGAGAGGTATATGAGAGAGGGGGGTGTAAGTTGGGAGCAGGGCAGTGAAATGGCGGGGGACAGGGCGACTTGGAGGCGATTTGTTTGTGGCCACCCCAAACGGGATTGAGGCGTCTGGCAATAGATAGATAGATAGAACTTGAGGCTGGTATCAGTAAGTTTAAACCGAATCAGAAAAGTAGTAGTTACATGTAAGTTCATCTGATTCATAATCAGTCAAGTTATTGTCTACTTTGTCACTTTCGTTGTACTGAAATGGATTAAACATCATTTTATCGATGACTGTTAGAGGATAGTTATGGTAATTATGTCGACAGCCTAACAAGCTCTGCATCATTAAGACTATCAAATGAAAAAAAATACTGTTATCTAACATGCAAAAAAAAAAAAAATTAAAGGAAAAAAAATGTCCAGGTAACTGTTACTTAGCTACTTATTTCTTAGATACTCTTGTATTCTTTCTGGTAGCATACTCCTTGCCCGAAGGAGCACGTCCCACCGCCGGATTAAGGGGGGGGGGGCCAAGGGGCCCGGGCCCTGGACCACCCACCAAGAGGGGGCCTCCCACCAGAGCAACTTGTGTTCATTTCATTTCGTGTTTATGCATTACATATTACAGCATTGGATGAATAGTCCCCGTTCAGTATTTCCTAACTAAAAGTGTCCTATTTATATATTAGGATTTAGGTTACCAGTCTGTGGTGTATGCCATTGGGGGAGTTGGAAAGGGGGCCTCCCTTCCAAGCGGGCCCCGGGCCTCCCACATGCTTAATCCAGCCGTGGCACGTCCATCAACACCTGGTATATCAGTAGCATCAGCAGTACCGGTGGCGCCTTTTGCTCCCTCCATACTGGTTGTGCGAGTGGCAACTGCCTCACCAACACCACCAGTCCGTTCACCAACACCAGTGCTACCACCAGCGACTGCTCCATCAGCAATGAAGGAGCCTGCACCAGCACCAGGATCACCAGCACTTCTACTGCCACCTGCACTAAGCGAGGCACCAGTGATGATTCCCTCTGCACCAACGCCAGCACCAAGACTACGGCGAGCAACAGCACCACCATTCGGACCATCGTTCCTGCTCGTTACCGGTCTTTCCTTGATGACTAGTTTAGTGTGATTGAAATATGCTATTTTTCCTTCACTCCTGGCCTGCTTGAGTAAGGATAACTTCGTTCTTCTTATTTCTTGCGAGGCTGGACATAGATCTTCATTTATGTAAATTCCTGTACCTCGTAGTTTTGCTGCCTTCCGGAGCACCGCCTCACGATCACTGAATCTTAAGAAGCGGGCTATAATTGGCCGAGGCTTGTTGTCATGTCGTCGTCCAACTCGGTGAACCCGCTCCAGGTTGATCTTGGGTAATTGAAGCCTTTCTTCCAACAACTTCCAGACATGAACGGTGGACTGTTCCCAGGTTTCACCTTCTTGACTTTCCTCTAGGCCAGTTATTTTGATATTATTTCGGCGACTATAATCCTCTTGGTAATTGCAGCGTTCTTCTAGTTCTTGAATTACTTTCTCACTTGCATTTAGATCATCTGTCAATTTCTTGATCAAGGTTTCTTTGCCTTTCTTATCATTTTCCAACTGCTTTGTTTGGTGTTGCAAGTCCGCTACTTCTCCTTGCTTGAACTCCAAGCTTTTAGTGAGTTCATTCACCGTTACTTGGAATGCTTGCAGTTTTTCATTTACTTGCTTCATGAAAATTTCCAGTGCGCCTTGATATGCCTTATCTTGAGTAGATATCAGTGTTTGAAGCACATAAATATCCATTGCTCAAACTCGTGAGTGTGAGTACTAGACAGAGTGGTAGGTCAGCACGTCTGCTCAGCTCCGTGGTCTGAGAGAGAGAATCATAGTGGATCACAATTACTCCGTTAAAGATGTCGTAATGGACTTGTGCTGAGTGGAGGAAAGACACGGGGGTGGAGGGATTAAAGAGAGAGAGAGAGAGAGGATGTGTATAGAAGGCAAGCATGTGAAAAAGAGGGGAATAAGGGAATGGCATTAAGTTGAAATCTCTCCACATCACAACATTCCCTCCACATCACAACATTCCCTCACAACATTCCCTCCACATCACAACATTGCCTCCACATCACAACATTCCCTCCACATCATAGCATTCCCTCACAACATTCCCTCCACATCACAACATTCCCTCCACATCATAACATTGCCTCCACATCATAACATTCCCTCCACATCACAACATTGCCTCCACATCAGAACATTGCCTCCACATCACAACATTCTCTCCACATCACAACATTCCCTCCACATCACAACATTCCCTCACAACATTCCCTCCACATCACAACATTCCCTCACAACATTGCCTCCACATCACAACATTCCCTCCACATCACAACATTCCCTCCACATCACAACATTCCCTCCACATCATAACATTCCCTCCACATCACAACATTGCAACATTGACTTAACATTCCTTCAACATCATAAATTTCCACAACATTCATATCACATTCATTCATCATCGCGGTATTCATTCCAGGTATCCATAATTCATAGTCTTTTCCAAGGCCTTTCATCTTCTTGCTCTTTTGCCGGCTGTGCTTCTGTTCCTCTCTCTCTCTCTCTCTCTCTCTCTCTCTCTCTCTCTCTCTCTCTCTCAGTATTTATCTGTCTATATCAGTCCGTCATTAGTATGAGGAATATTACAGTTCGTTTCTGTTAAGGCAGTTAAGAGAGAGAGAGAGATGTGTATGTAAGAGGTTTAGGTTTGCCTACAAAGTACAACACTCAGTTTAGCCATTTGCTTCCCTAATTCAAAATATAGACGTGTTAGAGAGAGAGAGAGAGAGGTGGGGGGTGGGAGGGATGTGAGAATAGGAGGTGGGGGAGAGTAACAATGTAGATAAATAGACAGAAAGACAGACGGGCAAACAGACAGAGACAGAGATTAGAGAAGAGAGAGATTAGGGGAACAAATGAGGGGATAATGCGAGGGATGCAAATGGATGAAGGAGAAAATAATGGGTGACAGAAAGGGAGAGAGAGAGAGAGGGGAGAGAGATAAGCGGATGATGGACGGCAGAGAAGCAGGAGGAAGAGGAGAGGAAATTAGTTGATGGTTGCCTTACAAAACAGGAGAGAGAGAGAGAGATTGGTCATATAAATTTACAATCTGGTTAGACTTTGCTTTCTTTTTACTGTGGCCAGACCTTAATTTAATAGAAAGACTTAAGTATGAAGATATATACCTGTAGGAATATAATGCTATCCATGGGGAAGAGGAAGATTGGTTTTTGACCCCTAGTTCCCCGCCTGTCAGATAATGCAACTGAAACTGATAGGAGTGTAGGACTGGAAATGAAACTTTTTTTGTACGGGCATGGCAGCCCCACCTCCCAGCACTTTGTCTTGCAGGCTATAGTTTCATCTCTTTTTCTCTTCACTTCGTTTATCCTTCCTCACTTTATTTCATCTCCTCACCCACTTCCCCCCCCCCCCGTCCTTTCTTCCTTCTTTCCTGCAACACTCCTTTCTTCTTCCCCTCATCTTGTTGGTCACTTTTTCTCTCCGTCTCTTCCTTCACACGCATCTCGTCCATCACTTTGCCTCCAGTCCCTCTCCTTCCAATATCGGTGAGTCCCTATAAGCCGCCTCAGGGGAAGACTTACCTTATAAATACAGATTATCGCCCACGTTTACAACCACACGCAGGGAAAAGTGGCTGCCTCTTGCATCCTGCCGTGGTGGCGAGGAAGGAAGGGAAAAAGGGAGGGTGGGAGGGAGGGAAGTAGGATATGAATGAGTGAATGAATGAAGGAAGGAAGGAGATGGTAGAGAAGGAAGGAAGGAAGGAAAGGGAAGGTGGAGACGAAAAGAAGGAAGGAAGGGCGGAGATAGCGAGGAAAGGAGGTTAGGAAGGAAGGGGGGAAAGGAAGGAACGGATGGATAAGGAAAGAGGAAAGAGAGCATGGAAAAGGTGCTTGTTTTTGGATAAAGTTTATAGAGTGGAACTACCCCCTGTGGCCCCATCCCGATCCTTAAGGGTCGGTGACTGAAGGGTAATTTTTCCCTATACCAACGCCGACCTGGATGAGGGAAAATAGGCCTTATGGATCCCTGACGTAAGGTGCAAAGTCCAACTGTCTCCCCAGCGCATGTAATTTGGCTTAAAACGCTTGGGATACTCATGAACATGGATGCTGACTCACCCCGCCTCCCTCTCTATCAATTTTTTTTTTTTAATACACACACACACTACTGTCCAGGCATTTGTGTGTCCATGTGGGCATTACTCAAGTACACACACACACACACACACACACACACACACACACACACACACACACACACACACACACACACACACACACAAAACCACGTCCACCTCCACGATACTTGACTTGGAAGGACCGACCAACAAAAGACCGCAATGCATAAACCACTTTGACAATGCAGTAAATTTAGGCGTTTCGACAGGGACCAAGACTTTTACGAGAGAGTGAAATAGGGAGAGAAAGACTGAAGCCAAAACGTAGGTCACAGAATCAGATGGGAGAAGGGGGTTGCGTTTATAACGCTTTCTGAGTCTTATTTTAAGCCAGTCTTGCCTAACTTATCCATATTTGCTCGAACTGAACACTGCCTAACCTCGAATGACGTAATTCAACCTTAAATAACCCAAACTAATCTAACTTAACCTCACCTAACCCGATCTAATTGTATTTAACCTGTCTATCTCACGTAACTTCCCCATACCTAACATAACCAATTCTGACGCAGCCTAACCGCCTCTAACCCTACGTAATCCTATCCAGTCTCACTTAACCATACCATACCCGACCTAACGAAACCCACTCAAGCCTCAAATGACCAAATCCAACCGAAACCTAACCCAGCCTAACCCAACCCAATAGAACCCAACCCAAAATATATCAAAACCGAGCTATTCTAAAGCAATCTAACCTAATCCGTCTATATCTAGTCGATCTGAACCCAACCCAACCAAAAATTATCTAATCAGACCAAACCCTGCCCAAAGTGACCTAACCTAACTTTCGGTCGCCCATAAAATCGCTATATAAGAAATTATGCTCTCTGAGAGTCTACGGGTGTAACAGTCCAAGTTTCGCCGGTTCGGTATACAAGTATGAGTTTGTGTGTGTGTCTGTCTGTTTGAGTGTGTATATGTGTGTGTGTTTCGGGTGTGTGAGATGTTTTCTTTAAGGAAAAATATATACTCTCTCTCTCTCTCTCTCTCTCCCTTTTGGGGTGTTTATGCTCCTCTCCTGAACAGCTGTCTTCCTGAACTAAATCAAACAGAAAGGTAACGAACTCTCTCCCATCCATGAAACTGAAACCAAACAGTATATTCCCATACATTTCAGCGTGTATGATAGTTCTGAGTAGCCAAAATATATGTTTATGCTAAAATAAAAGTTAAAATATAATATATTTCTTGAAATGTGAGGTGCATAGTTATTTCACAGCTCTGTCTTCTGTTCAGTTGTTAAAATTTAAACAGAAAGTGTTGTATTTCACAGCTCTTCGCCTTACTTCAGAATGCAAAATATAGTGGGAGTGTAAATATTCTTTGTTTACCTCGCTATCACTGTTCAGATTTCACTGCCTGACGTCTGTGTTGGTACCAGGACACTATCAAGCATTGTCTTGCCTTCCATGTATGCATTTCCTGCTTTCAAATCACTATTTTCCACTGCTTCTCATTAATAATCTTTTGTCTTCCTGTCTTCCACATTTGCATTTCCTACTTCAATTCACCATCTTACACTTGGTCATTAAGTAACTTTTTTTCTCCTTCCTCTTTCTTGCTCCCATCCCACGCACTCTTTCAGCCTCTTCCATTTTGGACTGAAAGAATCGTTCCATTTCGTCCACTTCCAAACCCCGCATCCTCTCACGTTTACCTCATTCAGTTGCATGCACTCACCTCTGCATCATGTTCTCTGTCTCTGCCTCCTGCTCTCTGTCTCAGTCTCTCTTTCTGTTCTTCTACCCTTCTCCTTACCTGATTTCCTCTCCTCAGTTTTCCCTGTCCTTGCAACTGATCCAATCTCTCTCTCTCTAAATCTTCCTCTGCCTGTGCCTCTGTCTCTCTGTTAGTCTCTGCTTCCGTCTGTCTCTTTCTTTGTCTGTCTCGGCAGTTCCACTTAAGGTGAAGAATTTTGAGATGTCATAAGTTGAATAAAATCTCGTGGTAGTTGCAATAATTAAATCTAGTAGACATCGTATTGAAGGGGTTCATTAAAGTGTGGATACCGACAAGCAATTTTATTCATTTAGGAAGCAACCTTTCCTAATTGAAAGGGTGAGCTTTAGTCTTCATATCCCCCTCATTAGTTAGGTCATCGGATTGAAGGTTAGATGTCATAAGCTTTTGGGCCATATTATATGTGACTTGAGATTTCCTAACACCTTTTCCATAGTGAATTATTTTGTACATTACACCTTGGTGTCATTCTGAAGGTTACTGATGGAAATTATGTCTATATCAGGAAACCATTTACTATGCTGGGTTGTAACCATATAACCAGATTTTGGCGCCTGGTGGGTTAGTGGGTAATTGTGATGTTCCAGTTGGATTGAGCTGGTGAAGGTTTATATCCAAGGGGTTGTTGGGGTTGATTGCTTATGTAATGCCACTCAGGAATGAGTGAGGCTGGTCACTCTCATCTTAAATGTCGGGACCAGTTGCCTAGCCTTGGGCTCCTATGCTCCACATGGGGCAATGTAGGATTGGATGATGGATAGATGGATGAATTATTATTAAAAACATCTTGCATTTGGTATTGCCAAGTTATTTAACTCATGTTGTCTCCAGATGATAATGTTCTTGCTGCCAACAGGCTACTTGTAAGGTTTGAAAGGAAAGAACTAATGTATAGTATATTTTCAGGTGTGTGAGTTGACTGAGCCATGGAAACCGCCTACAGAGAGGGAGCAGGGGGGGAGAAGAAAGCCAAATTAATACCAACCAGCTGCCACGTTAATACCAGCCAGCTGCCTGGACAGGAAACCAGAAGTTCCCTTTCTCCTACGGTCCACCATCCTCCTCATTTGGCATAGGGAGTTGAGGGAGAAGGAAGGGGAGACTGAGGATAAGGTAGGAATGGAGAGGTATATGAGAGGTGGGGAGCAGTGAAATGGCAGGAGACAGGGTGACTTGGAGGCAATTTGTTTGTGGCCACCCCTTACAGGATTAAGGCATCGTGCTATAGGTAGACAGGTAGTGTAGATTTATTCAAACCAGAGACCAGTATCTCATTTTGGTGTGTGTTTGATTTTTTGCTGAGCAGATAGATGATGATTGGATGACATTTGTATGGGGGAGTACATGATGAGGGTTGACAGCACTTATTTAACTTGAAAAGTTGGATAGATTATTGGATGGTTTTTTATGAAATGCATGTGTGTGGATAGTTATGCCTGTGTTGTGGTATCAGGATTTCAGGGGCTTGAATGATGTGTGGGGATGTGGCCCATTAGGCATGCCATTGAGACTTAGAGTAGTTCTCGTTATTCTTAAAGTAGTTATTATTATTACTATTATTATTATTTGTGGTAGGCGGGGGCGCTCACCATCCACTCACTCGATGTAGTGCTGTTCTCGGGTGTCTGCCCTTTCCTCTCCATCCTTCTTTCCTTCTATGCTCTTCTGTCTTTCTTTCCTTCATTCTTTCCTTGTCCTTCTGCTTACGGGTGACTTTACACTCCCTCTTCTGTCTTTCTTTCCTTCATTCTTTCCCCTTCCTTCAGCCTGTGGGTGACTTCACTTAGTGACAAGTCAAATGGTTTCCTGTGCACCAGGAAACCATTTACTATGCTGGGTTGTAACCATACAACCAGATTTTGGCACCTGGTGGGTTAGTGGGTAATTGTGATGTTCCAATTGGATTGAGCTGGTGAAGGTTTATATCCAGGGGGTGGTTGGGGTTGATTGCTTTTATAATGCCACTCAGGAATGAGTGAGGCTGGACACTCTCATCTTAAATGTCGTGACCAGTTGCCTAGCCCTGGGCTCCTATGCTGCACATGGGGCAATGTAGGATTGGATGGATGGATGAATTATTATTAAAAACATCTTGCATTTGGTATTGCCAAGTTATTTAACTCATGTTGTCTCCAGATGATAATGTTCTTGCTGCCAACAAGCTACTTTTGTTAATCAAGGTTTGAAAGGAAAGAACTAATGTATAGTATATTTTCAGGTGTGTGAGTTGACTGAGCCATGGAAACCGCCTACAGAGAGGGAGCAGGGGGGGAGAAGAAAGCCAAATTAATACCAACCAGCTGCCACATAAATACCAGACAGCTGCCTGGACTGGAAACCAGAAGTTCCCTTTCTCCTACGGTCCACCATCCTCCTCATTTGGCATAAGGAGTTGAGGGAGAAGGAAGAGGAGACTGAGTATAAGGTAGGAATGGAGAGGTATATGAGAGGGGGGGAGCAGTGAAATGGCAGGAGACAGGGTGACTTGGAGGCCATTTGTTTGTGGCCACCCCTTACAGGATTAAGGCGTCCTGCTATAGGTAGACAGGTAGTGTAGATTTATTCAAACCAGAGACCAGTATCTCATTTTGGTGTGTGTTAGATTTTTTGCTAAGCAGATAGATGATGATTGGATGACATTTGTATGGGGGAGTACATGATGAGGGTTGACAGCACTTATTTAACTTGAAAAGTTGGATGGATTATTGGATGGGTTTTATGAAATGCATGTGATTCATTTTCGTTTTCGTTTATAAAGTCTCCAACATGCATGTGTCGGCCTTGGTCACCTAATGGCTGCTCTCCACGCTGCACGATCCATTGCAGCCTCCCTGTTCAGTCCCTTAACCCTAAGGTCACACTTCATGACCTCGTCCCATGTCTTTCTTGGTCTACCCCTCATAACCCCACCCCCAATATTAACACTTCTCACCTTCCTCACCCAATTATCATCCCCCATCGTCTCCACATGTCCAAACCACCTCAAGCTACCTCTCCTCATCACAACACCAATACACTCCAGTCCCATCCTACCTATCAACTCTTCCATTGTAAGCCCAGCCCCTCCAGGCCTTGGACGCAGGGACGCACTGCACATCCACCTAATCATTGTCATTTCTGTATGTCTGAGCCATCGAATGTCTTCCTCCTTCACTGCCCAGGTCTCACTGCCATACAGCATTACACTCCTAACACATGCTGCATACAAAGACCCCTTAGCACATAGGGAGAGCCCTCTCAATGTCAGGAGAGGCAAGAGCTCCCTGAACTTCTTCCAACCACTTCTCACCCTAGCCACAGAGCTAGCTCCAGCCCCACCTCCAGCACACAACATGTCTCCCACATAACAAAACTCTTCCACACACTCAAGAGATTCACCAGCAAGTTCAATCATTTCACCTCTGACAATACCATCTGCTCACCCCGACACGCCGTACACATAAAATCAGCATTATCTCGCAGTCTACCTCTGATACCACTACATCTCTTATGCACCCATTTATCACACACACCGCACAAGATGGAATTACTTCCCACGCCCTTATGGCAAACTGCACATGGCCACTCTCCCTCGTCTTTGACAGTACCGCCACCAACCCTAGATATCATCACTTTTGTTTTATCTGCATTTACCCTTAAACCCTTTTTGCCCCGTACCATCTCTCCACTTCCTAAACCTTTCCTCCGCCTCCCTTTCATTCTCTGCAATCAACACCAAATCATCAGCATACAACAACTCCCACGGGAGTCCGTTTCTAAAGTCACGTGAAAGGGCTTCAAGTACCATGATAAACAACGTGGGACTCAAGACTGACCCCTGATGCACACCAACATTCACGGAAAACTCATCACTCAAATCTCCATTCACTCTCACCTGGGTGTGAGGACCCACATACATGGCCATAACCACCCTAACCAGCCACTCCTCCAAGCCAAGCTTTCTCATTGCCCACATCACCACCTCTCTAGGGACTCTGTCAAAGGCCTTTTCCAAATCAACAAAAACGAAATAAAGATCCCTTCTCCTACCAATATATATTTTTCTTGAAGCTGTCAAACAATGAATATGGCATCAGTGGTCCCCCTACCTGGCATAAACCCAAACTGCAT
The DNA here is from genome assembly GCF_032717465.1 of Coenobita brevimanus. NCBI lineage: Eukaryota > Metazoa > Arthropoda > Malacostraca > Decapoda > Coenobitidae > Coenobita > Coenobita brevimanus. Next base: position 24,118 of record NW_027643618.1, read on the forward strand.
CTCATCAATATTCACTCTTTCTCTAATCATACCTTCTAAAACTCTCTCCATTACCTTCATTATATGATCTAAAAGCTTTATACATCTGTAATTTCCTCTTTCCAGGGCATCACTTTATACACATTTACAATTACACACTTCAGCCAATCATCTGGGACAACACACTCATAAATAATCCTATTTATCAGGTCAGTGACTAAACTCACCCCTATATCGCCTGAGGCCTTCAACATTTCGGCGTCAACCCAGACACACCTGCTGCCTTCCCCACCCTCATCCTGCCTATTGCCTCACTCACAGTAGCAGTATCAATCAAAGGCCAAGGGCCAGACACTGGATCTGCTGGCTCCAAACCTTCCCTGTCCCAGTCAAACTCCTCATTCAACAACCGGTTATAATGCTCTCTCCATGCATCTTTAATATCCTCACTGTTCACCACTACCTTTCCTTCATCATTCTTCACACACTGCTTACCTATGATATCCCGATTATCCCTCTTCACCTGACGTGCCACCCTAAATATATTTTTCCTTTCTCCATGATTTAGGTTATCAAGTAATTGTCTCTGTGACTCAGACTTTGCCCTGTATACCTCTTTCCTAGCCCTACGCTTGGCAGCCAAATATTCCTCTGCTACCACCCTTCTTCCATTCCCGGAAAAGCCTTCTTTTCTCCTTAATTGCAGCTTCTACACCCTCATCCCACCACCAAGTTACTTTATGTCTTGGTGGTCCTCTTGTCCAGCCGCATGTTACATCAGTAACTCTCAAGAAATATTTCTTGAGGGCTCTGTGGGGGAAAAATTAGAAAAATTTAGAATATACCCCCGGTAGTGTCGTAAATATTTAACTGGCTAATCACTTGCACTAAACAAGACAAAAATAGGCCTACAACACTAAATAATTTGTCCGGATATATATGTCTTACTCCCAGGACTCACCTGGATCGTAATGACGTGTAGGTTGTGTTCCCTACTAAGCAACTAAACAATCTACTTAAGGATCCTCAAATAAAAGCTGGAAACCCTGGTGAAATATTATTCGCCCAGTCTTTCGCCACTAAGGGTCATTTAGTTACTTAGCTTAAGAGTAGCAATGGAGAGGCTTGTAGGTTGTTGCCATATGGTCGGAGTTGTTGAAGATGTTGCTTGTTGCTAGTGCTTGGCGGATTACTGGAGGTTACGGCCTGGACCAAATACGTACTTTTTACGTAAGGATCACTATTTATAAATTAAAGTGAATTGATAATGTTCATTCCCATCTAGGAGGAAGCACTGTCGTAAATTAATTAATCAGTCCAGTCTGTCCCAACCGAATTCTCTCTCAATACCACGAGAGTGGTTAGACTGCTTCCAAGCGTGACTAAGGCATGACCGGGACTGCCTCTGACTCGACTCGAGATCATCTGAGACTAAGACTCAATGAATTAGGACTGAGAGCATGGTCGAGAGTCCGAGCAACTGAGGTCTCGAGACTCGTAATTGACCGAGGCCTAGCCGAGACTAAAACTTAGACCTCTGGAGAGAAGAACAGAGGCGATCCACCAATCAAATAACTAAAAATGCATATGTGCACATTCCATCCATGGCTGGGAAAAAGACTAAATTATGAACCATAGTATAAATATACGTAATCCTATATACCCATCACCCTGGGTTACGTATAATACATTATACTTCCAAAATACGACTGCCCATCACCAACTAAAATAGAAAATGGGAGGAATTATTCCTAAATATCCGACAGTGAGTGGGGTGTGCCTGCTGAGGTAGATGAGAATGGGAGTGCGTTAGTGGACATTTGTGCTGGGAGGGGGTTGGTGATAGCCAATATCCTCTTCAGGCATAAAATGATCCACAGGTATACATGGCGAGTGATGAGAAGGGTGGGTGGTGAACTGAGTGAAAGGAAGGCAATGATTGATTATGTGTGTGTGGATGAAAGGATGCAAAGATGTATATTGGATGCAAGAGTTTATAGAGGTTGGGGGAGTGGACTTTCTGACCACTACTTGGTGGTGGCCAGAATTAAAGTTCAAGTAAGATGGAGGAATAGAAGAAGGGAAAGACGAGAGGAAGGAGTAGTTGCAAGGAGAGTGGAAAGGTTACAAGAGGATGAGAAAAAGGCAGAGTATAAGAGAGAAGTGGAGGAACGATTGGGCAAATATGAATTGGAGCAGATGGAGGACGTTGAAGGTGTGTGTAGAATATTTACAGAAGAAATATGTGCAGCATGTGATTTGGTGTCTGGAAGGAAGAGAAGACGGAGGGGGGTGCAAGGAACAGCGTGGTGGACTGAAGAGGTGAAACGGGCTGTGGCACAAAAGAAGAAAGCATACAATGAATGGATGAGAAATCGGGGCGTGGAAGAAGTTGAGAGGCGGAAGAGAGAGTTATATGTAGACAGAAAGAGAGAGGTGAAAAGATTAGTACGAGAGAGTAAGAAGAAAGTGGATGAGGAATTTGGAAGGAATTTGAGTGTAAAGTGGAGGGACTGTAAGGAAATGTTCTGGAAAGAGGTGAAAAGAGTAAGACAGGGTGGAAGTGAAGTTAGCAGGGGAGTGAAAGATAAAAATGGTAGATTACTAGTGGAGAAGGGAGAAAAAGTGAGCAGATGGAGAGAACACTTTAAGGAATTGTTGAACGTGGAGGATGGAAGTAATGCGAGTATAAGTGGTTGGGGAATGGCTGGGAGAAGGAGGGAGGTGAGAAGACAGGAAGAAATCAGTAGGATAGAAGTTGTGGAAGCAATGAAGAAAGTTAAATCAGGGAAAGCCCCAGGAATTGATGGAGTGTGTGGTGAAATGCTGAAGCATGGGGGAGAGATAGTAGTAGAATGGATGTGGAAGATGTGCAGATTGGCCTGGGAGGAAGGTAGAGTCCCAGAGGATTTGAAGTCAGGTATAATTATTCCCTTGTATAAAGGAAAAGGGGAAAAAGAAGTGTGTGGTAATCATAGGGGCATTTGTCTTCTTAGTATAATAGGAAAAGTGTATGGTAGGATACTTATTGACAGAGTTAGAGAAAGAACAGAGAAATTAGTTGGAGAAGAACAGGGAGGCTTTAGGAAGGGAAGAGGTTGTGTAGATCAGATATTCATTCTCAGATCTTTAGTGGAAAATTTTCTAGAGAAGGGAAAGAAGTTGTATGCGGCTTTCATGGATTTGGAGAAAGCATATGACAGGATGGATAGACTAGGATTGTGGAAAGTGTTAAGAATATATGGAGTAGATGGGAAGTTGTTGAATGCTGTGAAGAGTATGTACGATGGTGCGAAGGCTGCAGTGCGTGTGGATGGTGAACTAAGTGATTTTTTCTCTTTGAAAGTTGGGTTGAAACAGGGATGTGTCATGTCTCCATGGTTGTTCAATCTGTACATGGATGGGGTAATAAAAGAGGTACAAGGTAGGGTAGTGGATGTTGGAGTGGCCCTATTGAGAGAGGATAGTGTTTGGAAACTCCCTGTACTGTTGTTTGCAGATGATACTGTGTTGTTGAGTGAAGACGAAGGGGAGCTGCAAGGCTTGGTGGATGAGTTTGAGAGTGTGTGTAAGAAACCGAATCTAATGGTGAATGTAGGGAAGAGTAAAGTGATGGTCTTTGAGAGAGGTGAAGTCAGTGAATGTACAGCGAGGTTGGATGGTGAGGAATTAGAAAATGTGAGTACGTTTAAGTACTTGAGTAGTGTGATGAGTAAGGATGGAGGTTTGGAGGGCGAAGTGCTTGAAAGGGTACAGCAGGGAAGAAAGGTTGCTGGTTCTTTGAAAGCAGTGATAAGAAACAGGGAAGTGAGCATGGAAGTGAAAAATTACTACATGACAGTATTGTGATACCAACTCTAACGTACGGAAGTGAAGCTTGGACGTTGTTGGAAGGACACAAGACAAGAGTGAGAGCCGTGGAAATGAGTTATTTAAGAGGAGCCTGTGGAGTCACATGGAGAGACAGGCTGACGAATGAGGATATAAAGGAGCGTTGTGGTGTTGATGTGGATGTGATAGGAAGCGTTATGAGGAACACACTGAGGTGGTTTGGCCATGTGGAGAGGATGGAGGGTGAAAGACTGACGAAGAGAGTGTATGTGAGTGAGGTGGAGGGGGAAAGAGGGAGGGGGAGGCCGAGGATGAGATGGAGAGATGGGGTGGAGAGGTATATGAGAGAGGGGTGTGTGAGTTGGGAGCAGGGGAGTGAAATGGCGGGGGACAGGGCGACTTGGAGGCGATTTGTTTGTGGCCACCCCAAACGGGATTGAGGCGTCTGGCAATAGATAGATAGATAGATAGATTATAATTATTATTATTATTATTATTATTATTATTATTATAACCAGTTAAAGTACCTCATCTTACATGGGGGGAAAAGTGCAGGATTTTTTTTTTTCTTTTGGCTGTGACATCTTTTATTTTGCCAAAGGGACCTGTAGTATGGGGCCTTCTGCTGATGTCATATAGTTTATACTTCCTACCACCAGACTGTTTTATTCATATTAGGAGACAGCCCTCTCTGTGAAGAAATTAAGTCTATGTACAACCCCGTTTCCTACAACCTATTTATCTAAACTGCTATCTTTTCATATTCAGTCTTGAGTAGTAACAAAAGAGTAACACAAGAATAATACTAGTCATTAAGACTTATGTAAATAATGCAGAACCATAGGATTGTCATGTTCTGCCGCAGTCCACAATCTTCCTTTCTGGGAATAAGGAAGTACATGAGGGACCATTACCAGGGAATTGAGCCAGACAAATGATGTAAAATGGATTTGTTCATATTTGTTCTCGTGTACTAGTAGCTGTAGTAGTTGCAACCCCAGGCCCATCAGAATATGAATTCAGTGGATGGCAGGCTGAGTTACCCTTCTGTAGTCCACCTTTCTCCTGTTGGGGGATAGGGAAGGCAATCTCCCCCCCTTTCATCCTAGTAGTGCCACTCTAGCACCAATACATTAAGAGTTAACTAAGATCTGTATTGAACACCTCCACAGACAGAGAGTTAATTATCAACAGAGCTGAGATTATCTCCTAAAAACCTGCCACATTTTCAGGGGCTGCCTGTGAAACTCGTGTTGGTGTTTCCGTTGTTGCTGTGTTGGTGTTACCACTGCCGACGGGGTTAGTGATGCTGCGATGGGGTTAGTGATGCTGCGATTGATGTCGATGCTGCGATGGGGTTAGTGATCCTGCGATTGATGTCGATGCTGCAGTGGGATTAGTGATGCTGCAATCGATGTCGTTGCTGTGATGGGGTTAGCGATGCAGCAATCGATGTCGATGCTGCGATGGGCGACAATGCTACATTGGGGTTGGTGCTGCAGGCTCCTTGCAACACAGTGGCCTTTAACCTGTGGGGAAATTAACTGGTCAGAAGAGGTTACCCTAGGCCATCTGTCTTCAAATCTTATCTACTGCTACTACTACACCTACCACTACAACTACGGCTATTACCGCCCTTCTGAAAAGTGAGTTAGAAAATTTTTGGTTTGTCCACCTTGACTTGGCAAAGATTTGTGTCATTTGCAGCCCAATCCCCAAAGCCCTGAAGCAGAGTAAGACAAGGATGGCAATACTTTCACTTTGCATCCTTTCTAAATCACTCTTAGCCAAGTTGAGATGTACAGAGTATTACAGTTGCTCCCCTACTTATGAAATTTTAATTGAGAATTCCTCACCCCATCCTTGGGTGGGAAAAGGAGGCAGAGCTGTTGATAATGATAATGCCTAATGATGAGAGCTAATGATAATGCCTAATGATGATAATTAGGATTAGTGGCAGTGCCAGCCTCAGTAGGCTAAGTAGATCTTTCCACCACTAGAGTATACAGTGCCAGTTAACTTAATCTAGGTACTCATATTACTTGCTCATTGAGAACAGCAACAATGATGATGATGCTGATGATGATAGGATAGGATGCTGCAGTGCCAGGAATCAATCCCTGGCACTATGAGGCCATGAGTTTTGTAAGAATAATACCACAAGACCTAATAAAATCTCAAGCCTGAAGGGTGGTGGAGTGACTATTGTTGACTGGTTAGTAAGATTGTTGAATGTGTGCTTTGAGAAAGGTATGGTGCCAATTGACTGGGCAAGTGCTTGTATGGTCCCGTTGTATAAAGGCATGGGTGATAAGAATGAATGTACTAGCTTTAGGGGTATAAGTCTGTTGAGTGTTGTAGGTAAGGTGTATGGTAGAGTGTTAATTATGAGAGTTAGAGAGGGTACAGAGGGAGTGATTGGTGATGAGCAGTGTGGCTTTAGGAGAGGGAGGGGATGCGTTGATGAGGTGTTTGCTGTGAGACAAATGTGTGATAAGTATTTAGCGAAAGGTAAGGATGTGTTTTGGGCATTTATGGATTTAGAGAAAGCGTATGATAGAATTGATAGGGAGGCTTTGTGGACTGTTTTAAGATTGTATGGACTTGATGGTAGGTTACTATAAGGGGTGAAAAGTTTTTATGTAAATAGTAGAGCGTGTGTAAGAGTGGGAAATGCTGTGAGTGAGTGATTTCCTGTGAGAGTGGGGCTGCGATAGGGATGTGTGATGTCGCCTTGGTTGTTTAATATTTACATGGATGGTGTTGTAAGGGAGGTGAATGCAAGAGTTTTAGGTGGAGGTCTGAGTCTGGTGAATGTTGATGGTGGAGAGTGGAATCTGAAGCAGCTGCTGTTTGCAGATGATACTGCACTGGTGGCTGATTCAGAGGAGAGATTGAGACAGTTGGTAGAGGAGTTTGGAAGGGTGTGTGAAAGGAGGAAATTGAAAGTAAATGGGAATAAGAGTAAAGTGATGAAGTGTACGAGGTTGGTAGATGGTAGGGGGATGAATATAGTTTTGAATGGCGAGTTGCTTGAGGAGGTAGAGTGTTTTAAATATCTAGGGTCACATGTTTCTGTGAATGGAAGAATAGATGCAGAAGTAAAGTTTAGAATAAATGAAGTAGGAAAGGTGCTGGGAGGAATGAAAAAAGTGTTTAGATGTCGTTCGCTTAGAACGGACGTAAAGAGAAGGCTGTATGAGGGTGTTGTGGTACCGACTGCATTGTATGGGGCTGAAACATGGAATATGGGTGTAGCAGAGAGGAAAAGTTTGAATGTAATGGAGATGAGGTGTCTGAGGAGTATGTGTGGAGTGACGCGTATGGATCGAGTGCGGAATGATGAAGTGCGAAGGAGACCTGGAGTTGTTCGGGAGATGGCTGGTAGAGTTGAGCAGAGGGTGTTGCGATGGTTTGGGCATATGGAGAGAATGGATAATGATCGATTGGTGAAAAAGATAACTAGATCTGATGTGAGAGGTGTAAGGCTGAGAGGAAGACCACAAATAGGATGGATGGACAGTGTGAAGAGAGCGCTAGATGCAAGAGGGACGTCTGTTGAGCAAGGAAGAGTGGCTGTGCGTGACAGAAATGGGTGGAGAGAAATTGTGAATGAATAAGTGATGACGCAGCCCTGAGGGGATATTCTCCCCCATTTGGTCTGATCAGCTATTTCAGGTCAGGTGCGGGTAAGGGGATGAGTCTGTTATGATGTGGCAGGGGTAAAGCAGCTCTGCTGTCGGGCCCTGCTGCGGATGTCACTGATTGCATTGCGCAGTTGACCCTTGTGCAGTTTGGTGCGGTGAGGATCTATCCGTTCTCCCCTTTGGAGCTAAGATGCGAATGAACGTCTTTGAATGGATGAGTAAATGGGGAGTGTGTCCTCCTGTCACAGCTACCTCCCTTTCCTTGGGGGAAGCAGCCTAGGTATATAGATGGATAGATAGATAGTGTATCAGTGCCTGTGTGATTCAGTGCCTGTGTGTATCAGTGCCTGTTAGTGCCTGCGTGTATCAGTGCCTGCATGTATTACTGTGCGTGCATGCGCTGATCAGTGCTTGTATCAGTGTTTGCGTGAATGAATATGTGCGCACTCTTTCAGCCTCTTCCATTTTGGACTGAAAGAATCGTTCCATTTCGTCCACTTCCAAACCCCGCATCCTCTCACGTTTACCTCATTCAGTTGCATGCACTCACCTCTGCATCATGTTCTCTGTCTCTGCCTCCTTCTCTCTGTCTCAGTCTCTCTCTCGGTCTTTCTACCCTTCTCCTTACCTGATTTCCTCTCCTCAGTTTTCCCTGTCCTTGTAACTGATCCAATCTCTCTCTCTCTAAATCTTCCTCTGCCTGTGCCTCTGTCTCTCTGTTAGTCTCTGCTTCCGTTCTGTCTCTTTGTCTGTCTCGGCAGTTCCACTTAAGGTGAAGAGTTTTGAGATGTCATAAGTTGAATAAAATCTCGTGGTAGTTGCAATAATTAAATCTAGTAGACATCGTTTTGAAGGGGTTCATTATAGTGTGGATACCGACAAGCAATTTTATTCATTTAGGAAGCAGACTTTCTTACTTGAAAAGGTGAGCTTTAGTCTTCATTTCCCTCTCATTACTGTTAGGTCATCGGATTGAAGGTTAGATGTCATAAGCTTTTGGGCCGTATTATATGTGACTGTTGAGATTCCCTAACACCTTTTTTCATAGCGAATTATTTTCTATATTACACCTTGGTGTCATTCTGAAGGTTACTGATGGAAATTGTGTTTATATCAAAACAATAAACGCAACATACTAAAGAATCTTTAAGGTTTAATACACATAAATTCCCCCCCCCCCCCCCCCCCCAAAAAAAAAAAAAAAAAAAAAAAAAAAAAAAAAAAGATGCATGCCGCTTGCCACTGCGTCGGGAGTGTTTGTAAAGATATTATTGACTGACTTTAGTAAGTGGTTTGTCAGAACTGGTATGTATGTATATGCACTTGAATGTCCACACGTACTTGCTGCTTCTATCTGTCTGTCTATCTATCTGTCTATCTATCTATCTATCATGCTATCTATTATGATTTGTAATTATAATATGGAGTCCTGACATATACACGCTACGTCTCCAATCCTGGCTGAAAGAATTAGAGGGTGTCAGTGTGGGTAGCACACACGTCTACTTGTGTATTCTATTCACACGTACACACACACATGCTACTCTACATATTCTGTTCACACACATGGTACTCTGTATGTGTATTCTGTTAACACATACAAACACATACGCACACACACACTACCCTATGTCTGTCCTGGCCTGAGTGTAAGTGTAGTCTATTCATAAACCCACACACATAAACAACTACTCTGTGTGTCCTGGCCTTTGTGTGTATGCATGTGGATATCAGTCAAGTACACACGTTTGCACACACACACACACACACACACACACACACACACACACACACACACACACACACACACACACACACACATACACACTACTGTCCTGGCCTTTGTGTGTGCATGTGGGCATTACTCAAGTACACACAGCTTCAAGCGCACACGCACACGAACACACACACACACACACACACACACACACACACACACACACACACACACACACACACACACAAAATCACGTCCACCTCCTGCGATACTTGACTTTGGAAGGACCGACCAAGAAAAGACCGCAATGCATAAACCACTTTGACAATGCAGTAAATTTAGGCGTTTCGACAGGGACCAAGACTTTTACGAGAGAGTGAAATAGGGAGAGAAAGACTGAAGCCAAAACGTAGGTCACAGAATCAGATGGGAGGAGGGGGTTGTGTTTATAACGTTTTCTGAATCTTATTTTAGGCCAGTCTCGCCAAACCTATCCATATTTGCTCGAACTGAACCTGGCCTATCCTCGAGTGACCTAATTCAACCTAAAATAACCCAAACTAATCTAACTTAACCTCACCTAACCCAGTCTAATTGTATTTAACCTCACTATCTCACGTAACCTCCCCATACCTAAACTAACTAATTCTGACGCAGCCTAACTGCATCTAACCCTGCCTAATCCTACCCAGTCTCACTTAACCATACCATACCCGACCTAACGAAACCCACTTAAGCCTCAAATGACCAAATCCAACCGAAACCTAACCCAGCCTAACCCAACCCAATAGAACCCAACCCAAAATATATCAAAACCGAGCTATTCTAAAGCAATCTAACCTAATCCGTCTATATCTAGTCGATCTGAACCCAACCCAACCAAAAATTATCTAATCAGACCAAACCCTGCCCAAAGTGACCTAACCTAACTTTCGGTCGCCCATAAAATCGCTATATAAGAAATTATGCTCTCTGAAAGTCTACGGGTGTAACAGTCCAAGTTTCGCCGGTTCTGTGTACAAGTAGAAGATGGTGTGTGTGTGTCTGTCTATGTGTGTGTGTATGTGTATCTGTGTGTGTGTGTGTGTGTGTCTGTGTGTGTCTGTGTATGTGTGTTTACGGTGTGTGAGTTGTGTTCTGTAAAGAAAAATTTATACTCTGTCTCTCTCTCTCTCTCTCTCTCTCTCTCTCTCTCTCTATATATATATATATATATATATATATATATATATATATATATATCTTTACTCCAAGTTTAGAAGTGCATGTGTAAGTCTGTGTCTGACATTTTACCATATATGTCTGTTTGATTCGCAACGGCTTCAATATATCATCTTGCCTGGCCATTACTTACAGCCTCGTATCTGCATCATAAACCGTGAAATATTTAATTGGCGAACCGTGGCAGGAATACTAGAGAAAAAGAGGAGGGATAAGAGAAAAAGAGCAGAGAGTAAAAACAAAAAGAACAGAGTATGAGATAAAGAGAGCATAAGATTGAAACAAAACGCAAAATGGCATGAATGGGGCCAGAAAAAGTGAAAAAAAGAAGAACGATAAAAAGAACACAGGATAACAGTAATATACGGCTTGGATAGGTAGCTCTGAGGTCTGATTAGGAGTATGAGGAGTGCAAGTATAAGCAGACGAGACTACGTGATTCAGAGGCTGATGAAGGCTATGAGAAGACCATGTGTCGTGTCCTCCACTCTCTACTTACCTCGTAACAGCTATAAGTTCTATATCTTCGTTTTGCTCTCTGCGAAGACTTGACAAGGCGTCAGCCACTCGGTTCTGGTGTCCTGGCAGGTAGGATACCTCTAAGTCGTATTCGGCAACCTGTACCAGTATCTGCCATCTAGCTATTCTGCCAGAAGGCTCCCTCACATTAAAGAGCCACGTGAGGGGTCGGTGATCCGTCTGCACAATCACTTTGTATCCCAAGACAAGAGGCCGATTTATCCGCAATCCGTACACAATACTTAAGGCTTCTTGCTCGATAGTGGCATAATTAAGCTCAGCTTTATTTAATGCTCTACTAAAATATGTCATCGGTCTAAGGTGTCCATCCTCATCTTCCTGTTGTAATACCCCACCTATCGCAGTACCACTCGCGTCAGTTGTCAGATAGAATGGTTTATCAAAGGAGGGAAACTTGAGTACGATGTCGTCAGTAAGCTTACTTTTCAGACTTCTAAAAGCTTGATCAGCCTCATCGTTCCACTCGATTTTTTGTTTACTGTTTTTCACTTCCTTCTTTCCACGAGTCAGTTTTGTGAGAGGCAGAGCAATCTTAGCATAGTCACTTATGAATCTACGGTAATAATTAACTAACCCTAAGAAAGATTGGAGTTCCTTCAGTGTCTTAGGAACAGCAATTTCCCTTATGGCTCGGACTTTATCCGGGTGGGGCCGCAAGCCTTCTGCAGAAATTAAGTGTACTAGGTAAGACACTTCATCCTTGAAAAAACTGCACTTCTCTAACTTAAAGAGTAAGTTGAGCTTCCTTAAGTCTGGCAAGGACCTCATCTAGGTTCTGTACATGTGAATCAAAATCCTCACCATAGACAATTATGTCATCCAGGTAAGTATGACTGATACGCCCTGTCAGTCCTATCAGGACTTCGTTAACGATCCTTTGGAACGCAGCAGGGGCATCTTTTAAGCCAAACGGTAGACTATTATATTCCCAATGACCGTCTGGTGAGGAAAATGCGGTCAGCGGTCGTGACGCCTCATCCAGAGGGATCTGATGGTATCCTTGCCTCAAATCCAAGCTACTGAATACAGTATTTTCTCCTAACTGGGAAAGAATTTGTACAATGTTTGGCAATGGGAAGGGGTCTGATGTTATCTGCTTATTCAAATGACGAAAATCGAGACAAATTCTTAGTCCACCATCCTTCTTGGCCACCGGGACCAAGGGTGAACAATATGGTGATCTAGAAGGACGTATTATATTTCGCTCCCTTAGTTCATTTAGCTGTTGCCTAAGAGTTTCGTGATACTTAACCGGTACCTTATAAGGACGACGGTTTACAACCGGTCCTGTAGCACAGATGTGATGGAGGAAATAAGGTGTAATATTCAGTGGTTCATCAGGCAAGGCAAACACTTGAAGATGCTTTCGCACTAGACGTTTGAGAGCATCATTCTCCTTAGTCTCCGGTGGACATAACTCATCTACTTTTAGAAAGAGCTTAGTTAATCTCTCTTCTCCCTGTGTCACACCAGTTATTTGCCCTTGCTCATCCTCCTGATTCTCGTCTCACCTTATCTCCTCAATCGGTTCTATTGTCCCCACCCTGTACCTGCCAGATATACTGACCCGGTCAGGGGTGGCGTTAGTGTAGGCAACATAAACCCTGGACTTTCCTCCCGCCTCGCCCGGGACCATCTGTACAATCCCTGGCCACAGCATAGCAGCGAAAGTACTACCAGGATTAGGTGAGAATAACCTAAAGGACCATCCTGAAATTTCAGTCTCTAACGAGATCATTCCACTTGTGAACGGATCAATCACGACTGTCTCACTCGTCATACAACGCCCAGAGATATACTCCTGGTCATCTGATAAGCCGGTTTCAACTACATGCAAGGAGGAAGCACCATCTATGCGAAGATTCTCCTCTCCCGACTGTAATTCTACCTTCTCCCCATCGATCTCTATGCACAACGGATCTGGTGTAATACATATATTCCGAGCGAAAATAAAATCGGAACCTAGAATCACTGAAATAGTACACGGTAAGTTCCTCACCACTACTAATTCACTCTCGTAGGTGTGACCAGCCAACCCTATAGGCAGGCTAACCACTCCTACCACCTCAAGCTCATTACCACTTGCGGATACTAACCTTCGTCCTTGATACGGTCTGAGCTCAGGCTTGGTCTCACCCAAATTCTCATAGGTTCCTTGATTAATGAGCGATCGACATGCTCCGGTATCCAAGAGCATGGGGCAATCCCTCATTTCACCACACGCTCCCATAATCATCACCAGATCCGTCCCGTCTCTCTCTCTCTCTCTCTCTCTCTCTCTCTCTCTCTCAGGTTCTGTAGGGTGAATGATAATGTCAGTGCAAAGTATGATTTTATTGATATAATTATTATAAAATAAATAAAACATGTTATTATAAAATAAACAAAGCATTTTAACACATTTAAAGATAACTACAGTTCGCGGTTAGACAAATGTAGCCAGCTTTT
>NW_027643618.1:40000-90000 GCF_032717465.1 Coenobita brevimanus
AATTCCTCACCGCACGAGGGACAATTGCGCCGTGCAATCAGTGACATCCACAGCAAGGCCCTACAGCAGAGCTGGTTTACACCTGCCACATCATAATAGACCCATCCCTTTACCCGCATCTGCCTGATCAGCTGATCAGACAAATGTAGGAGAATATCCCCCAAGGCTGCGTCATCATTTATTCATTCACAATTTCTCTCCATTCATTTCTATCACGCACAGCCACTCTTCCTTGCTCTACAAACATCCCTCTCACATCCAGGCAGAGGAACTACTTGAGAGTGAAATGGCTGGGAAGCATGCCGGCACGTGACTGGCTACAGCATAGCTGGGTCTTTCGGGTGTGGGCAATCAGGCAAGTTAGCTGCCTACTGCGACTGCAACACAGTGGCGAGGTGTTCAGGAAGTTAGCCAAGAAACCTTGATGGACTCTGAAAGAACAATAATGGCCCCCAGTCCCGTGCAGCCCTTAAATGGGCAGGGGGTGCTAAGAATCTCACGGTTGCCCCAATTACAATCTAATTCCTTTGTTAATGCAAAAAATACAATTAAAATTGGTAACTGGAATGTGAGAACGCTAAATCATGACGGTAAAATCGATGAGTTAGTGAAGGTTTTTCAAAATTACGGACTTGATATGTGTGCTCTGACAGAAACTAGATTAACTGGAGTCGATAAGTTGGATTTGGAGGATGGTATACGTTTATTGATATCTGGCCGACAGGATGGAATGCATTATCAGGGAGTAGGATTGTTGCTGGGTTGTAAGGCAAATAAGGCTTTATGTGAGTGGGATCCTATAGATAAGCGATTGTTATACGCACGGTTTAAATCAAATCATGGCAACATCAGTCTGTTTGTGTGTTATGCACCTACTAATGATGCACTCGATGAAAGGAAAGACACATTTTATGAAAAGTTGCAAGAAGGAGTAGGAAGGGTACCTAGACATGATGTTTTGATCTGCGTTGGAGACTTTAATGCAGTAATGGGCTGTTCAAATGAGGGATTTGAGGCATGTATGGGTAAGATGGGAGTTGGTAGTAGGATGAGTGAAAACGGAGTGAGGTTTGGAAGCTTCTGTCTAGCAAATGACTTAGTCATCGGGGGCACACTCTTTCAGCATTGCAATATACACAAGACAACTTGGGTGTCGCCGTGTGGAAAATATAAAAATCAGATTGATCACATCGCTATCAGTAGGAGGCATAGAAGTTCTCTGCTAGATGTTCATGTTAAACGGGGAGCGGATATTGGTAGTGACCATCAACTCAGCATTGCAAAAATAAGGTTTAAACTTAAAAATCAGAAGAAGGAAAAATCTGGTGTTGGTAGATACGATATTGTTAAGCTTAGAAGAGAAGGAGAAGAAAAGGAGGAATTCAGATTAGAATGCAGAAATAGGTTTTTGGTGTTGGAAACGTTGGAAGAGGGGGAGAGAAGTGTAGATGAGATGTGGGAGGATGTGAACAAAGTTTTGCATGAGACTGCTGAATGTACGATTGGAAGGAGACATAGATTCAGGAGAAAGAAATGGATATCAGAGGAAACGTGGGATATGATAAAAAAGAGAGGTGAGGCTAAATTGAGGAGTGAGATGCAATGCGTTGATGAACAAGATATTGAATTAGCAAGAGCTGCGTACTGGAGTTTGAATTCAGAAGTAAGAAGGTTAGCTAGGAGAGATAAAAGAAGATGTGTGGATGAAAAGGTTGCAGAGACTGAAATCCTAATAAACAAAAATGATGGACAGAGTCAAAGAATAGCATATGAATCGATTAGAGAACTGAGTGGTAATGCAGGTAAACGCAAGGAAATACCAATTAGAGACAGGGAAGGAAATTTATTGACCAAAGATGGAGATATTAAAAATAGATGGAAAGAGCATTTTGAGACAGTTCTTAATAGACCAATACCACCAGAAGAGGATATACCGTCTGCTCAGGAAGATTTAAATATAGAAACAGGAGAGTTGAGGCTTGCAGAAGTGGAGAAAGCAGTAAAACAGTTAAAGAATAATAAGGCACCAGGGGAGGATGGTTTATTTCCGGAAATGTTTAAAGTGGAGGGGGATAGATTAATAATGATCTTGACCAAGCTATTCAATAAGATATGGGTGACGGGGTTACTACCATCAGTTTGGAAGAATGGTGTAATTGTTAAAGTTCCGAAGAAAGGAGACCTGAGTGAATGTGGTAATTGGAGGGGAATCTCTTTGTCACCGATAGCTTTGAAAGTTTTCAGTAGAGTGTTGTTAAATAGGTTGGAGCCGGTGGTTGAGGGTATTCTGAGGGATGAACAGGCTGGTTTTAGAAAGGGACGTGGTTGCAATGATCAGATCTTTATAGTTAGGCATTTGATGCAGCAAGTTAATGAAATGAGAGTACCGTTAAGTCTTTGTTTTGTTGATTTTGAAAAGGCTTTTGATAGTGTTTCGAGAGAGTCTATGGGGAAGATCATGAGACATTGTGGAATACCAGAGGAGTTTGTGAGGGTCATTATGAACATGCATGAGGACACATTTTGTAAAGTGATGGTTGATGGTTGTCTGAGTGATTCGTTTGAAGTCAAGTCCGGAGTAATTCAAGGTGGTGTTCTATCGCCTTTACTATTTATATTGGTCATTGATTACATTATGAAACGTGTTGGAACAGAAACCGGTGCAGGTATACTTTGGGGAGAGAACAGGAAACTTTTGGATTTAGATTATGCAGATGATATAGTTTTGATTTGTGATGGGCCAGAAGAGATGCAGAGAGTGTTGGACTGTTTGGTGAGTGAAGGTCGCAAGGTGGGTTTGGTTATTAATTGTGGAAAAACTGAAATAATCAATATGAATATGGAAAATGCGCAGGAATGTGTAATTGGAGGTATGGTTGTAAAGCAAGTTGATAGGTTTAAATATTTAGGTACTTATTTAGCCAAGGATGGTTCTTTGAACTTTGAATTCAAGGAAAGGTTAAAGAAGGCTAATCAGGCAATGGGAATGCTTAAAAATATTTGGAATAATAACAATTTTTCTGTGCATACAAAAATCAAACTTTATAAGGTAATGGTTAGGAGTATCTTAATTTATGGACACGAGTCTTGGTACAGCACAGTGACTATGGAAAATAAATTCTTGGTGTTTGAAAATAAAGCACTTAGAAGAATATTAGGAGTTAAGTGGTGGGAAAGGATACCAAATAGTAGAATTAGAGAAATAACGGGAGTGCAGCCGATCGATGAATATGTTAGATTCTCACGATGGAAGTGGCTAGGACATGTGTATAGGAGACAGGGAATAGTACGAGGTACACCAGGGTGGGTGGCACCTGGTAGGAGAGGTAGAGGAAGGCCAAAAGAGACGTGGGTGAGGACAATGAGACGGGAAGCTGGAGATGAGTGTTGGGGAGATCTTGAGGAGTTAGCACAAGATAGGATGTGGTGGTGTGAGTTCATCGAGGCCCTATGCATCCCCGAGGGTGCCACAGGAAATGATTGAAGGACAACTTCATCCTGCAGTTCAGCTGTCTCTTGTGTCAGATAAACCCGATGCCACAACAACAACACCTTTATTCATTGTGTTATCGCTGCCTTCACTTGATTATAGTTACCTGGGGACACATTTTGTACTGCAGGCAACAGATACAACCTACATTTACGTCACTACTAGGTCTCTCTCTCTCTCCAGAATCGTCTGGAGGTAGCAAGAATAAAGCTGAGATACGTCCTGGGGGGAAGGGGTTTAGGCAATCTTGGTAGCGGCAGACGATTTTATTCAGCAAGAGAGACAACCAACATGGAGGAGGAGGAGGGAGAGGCTGTCCAGTAACACCTTCAGTTCGGTGACTTATTTTTCCATTTATTCTTGCTGCCTCCAGACGATTTTATTCAGTTCAGGAGAGATTTACCGCAGTGGATGGGTTAAATATTGGCATCATGTATTCTTTAAGGCTAAATTAGGTCCTCCCTGGAGTTGATTACAGACGTCTGGAGGTAGCAGGAATAAATAAGCAAAGAGGGTCATCGTACTGAAGAGCTTAACACCTTCCCTAAGATGAAGTAGGCAGCTGGTCCATTGCGACAAGTGGAAATGTTGAGTGGGAGAGACACAGGGTACAACTTAAGTCTTAATTTTCTCTCCTCAGTTTCTCTAAGATGGGTCCTGTGTAGCCCAAAACGTTAGGGAAAATAAAGAATGCCAGCTCTAACCTGTCTCCCTGCCACCCAACCTTTCCACTTGTGATATCAGTGCCACCACGTGCAGGCGTCCCTCTCCACCACCAATACCGACACTAGTTACATGGGCGCTACCCCTCCACACCACCTTCCACACATATTAGCATGCCATGTTATCCCTCTCACCTTACCTTTCTCCTCTGGCCATATTTCTCGGCCATAAAGTCACATTGAGGGGAAGGTTTGAGGGGCTGGATATCACAAACGCACACGATTCCCACCGCAAATGCTGAGGGGAAAAAAAAAAAAAAGAGAAAAATGGGAACACCGAGACCAGTCGTGGTGTGTATATTGTAAGTGACCCCCTCCCTCCCTCCGTTCTCTTTCACCTCTCGAACTTCCTATCTTCTCTTCACCTCTAACCATTCCTCCTCCTCTCCCTTCTTCATTCCTTTCCCTCTCCTTCACCTCCAACTTTCCTCCATCTCTCCTCAACCAACCACCCATTCTACTACTCCCTCCCTCTCCATTCCTTCCCTCTCTTCCTTCTCCCCATTTTCCCATAATTTTTTTCTTTCTCCTCCTCTTCCCTTACCACCGACTTCCCTCTTTCCTTCCACCACCTTCATCAATCCATTTTCCAACTTTCCTCCACTCTCTCTCTGTGTCACTGGCATTCTCTCCCTCTCTTCGTCATCCCTCCTTCCTTCATATTCCCTCCATCTCCTCACACACACACACACACACACACACACACACACACACATTAATCGATGTATCCTTGAACACATTAATGTCTTGTTAAATTGGTGTAAACCATAACCGCATTATTTTCAAACCTAGTTTCACCGAGTGCGAACCGTAATGGAAAATAACACACGGGATAGAAATTAGACGTTCTTTATCTTAAACAGTGTTCGGATCTGCACACTGATCGTTCACCTCTGCAGCTCGCCTTCCTCTTTGTCATTCATTTCCATCATATTGTCCTGAGGCTGTTTCTATCATTCACATCCCCGATAACTAAGGGTGTATCTTTTGTACTATG
The DNA here is from genome assembly GCF_032717465.1 of Coenobita brevimanus. Taxonomy (NCBI): domain Eukaryota; kingdom Metazoa; phylum Arthropoda; class Malacostraca; order Decapoda; family Coenobitidae; genus Coenobita; species Coenobita brevimanus. Next base: position 45,210 of record NW_027643618.1, read on the forward strand.
AATAGTGAAACAAGACGAAGACATCCCCAACCTCTCTCCCCTGCAACAGCCCCCCCACCACCCCCCCCCTGCCCCTCCTCCTGTCTATTCTTTCAAAGGCGGAATGAACAAGTGCTGTTGCTTAGTGTGATTAAATATTGTATTCCAGTAATTCTTATCATCTTTTCTTAACAAACTCATCGTGTTATAATTAAATATAGCTAAAAACTATACATAACTGAGCCGTAAAAAGTGGCTTATTGACTGTTATTAGTCTTGCTGTAAATCTGATCGGTAGCAACTTCAGTTGAGCTTGTGCATCGCGCATGTCTGTAGCATCAAGTGTACCAATGCTTCCGATGCACTCAGTGATTGAGAGGTGATATTTAATTTTATTTTCTAATATTAGTTGTCTAGGCTTGTGAAACTCTCAGAACCACTTTGTATTAATCCCGAAATGCAGATAGATTAGTCAGTAGCCTGTGTGGTTGTGTTTGATGCTTGTGGATTACGTAGCACGTTGGATTGTGGCAGGTGAGGTTACTGACTTGTGACACGAGACGGTTGGCACACCTGCGTTGCCCACCACGTGCCAGCTGCCCTGCTCCAAAACACTAGTTCCCGTCTCTTCCCGCAGGTGGCGTCGCAGAAGAAAGTATTCTTTAATTTGTGTGGGATATGCGTCTTGTCGTGATCTCCGAGAACAAGAGTGACTGTGGACCTGATAGCCTTGCTCTGGTGTGAAGAGACGGGGCCTGACTGAGGTCCCGAAGACTCTAAGGTGAACTGCCCGGCCGCCACCCCGACACCACCGGCAAGGTCAGCCATTTTGATCGTCCTACATTTTGTAAGCGCAGGCTTCTTGATAATTACCTCTTACTGTAACTTCCTTACCGGTTTAAACTGATTGCATTCATCATGTCGTTATTATCTGGATGTTCTATGGAATAGGGGAGGTATTATTATTATTATTGCTGTACAGTTAAATCATCAATTACGATTGTTAACGCTTACCTACCTGCCGGCTTGTGTCGTGCATGTTATTTTCTAAATGTGATAATGACAGTTTAGAAATGATTAGCTGGATTTTATATATTTTCTTCCCCCTCCCTTATATTCACTTTCTTCCTCTTCTTCTTCGTCTTCCTCTTCCTCATCTTCCTCTTCCATCTCTTCCTGTTTCTTCCTCTTCTCCTCTTTCTCTTCCCCCTCTTCCTCTTCTTCCTCTTCTTCTTCCTCTTCCTCTTCCTCTTCTTCTCCCTCTTCCTCTTCTTCCTCTTCATTCTTTTCCTCTTCCTCTTCTTCCTCTTCATCCTTTTCCTCTTCCTCTTCTTCCTCTACCTGTTCTTCCTCTTCTTCATCTTTCTTCTCCCTCTTCCCTCTTCCCCTTCTCCCTCTGTCTCATCCTCTTCTGCTTCCATTTTTTCCTCGGTCTTTCTGTTCCTCTTCTTCCTCTTTCTCCTTCCTCTTCTTCCTCTTCCCTTTCCTCTTCCTCTTTCATTTCCTCTACCCCATCTTTCTCTTCCCTTTCCATTTGTTCGTCTTCCTGTTCCTCTTCCTCTTGTTCTTCCTCTTCCTTTTCCTCTCCCTTTTCTCTTCCTTCATTTCGTCCTTCCTCCTCCTCTTTCTCTTCCTCTTCCATTTTTTTTCTCCTCCTCTTCTCGTTTCTCGTCATCCTCTTCCTCCTCTTCCTTTCCTTCCTCCTCTGCTTTTACCTCTTCCTCTTCTTCTCCTTCATCCTGTTCCTTTTCCTCCTCTTCCTCCACGTCTTCCTGCTATTCTTCCTCATCTTACACCTCTTCCTTCTTTTCTTCCTCCTTCTGCCTCTCCTTCCTCCTCTTCTTCCTCCTGTTCTTCCTCATCCTCTTCCTAATCTTCCTCCTCTTCCTGACCTTCCTTCTCTTCCTCTCCTTCCGTCTTTTATTTCTCTTTTTTTTTCCTTTCTCTTTTTCATTCATCTCATTTCCTTTTATTTTCTCCTACTTTCTTCTCCTCTTCTTTCCTCTTTCTCTTTGGCTCCCTTTTTCTTCTCCATTCTTTCTCCTTTCGTCTCTCTCCTTTCGTTCCTCTTCTCTCCATTTTTTTCTTCTCTTCTTCCTTCCGTTGTCTCCTTCCTTCTCTCATTTATTTCTTCTCTCCTTTCTTCTCTCTCCTTTCATGTTCTTTCCTTTTTCTTCCTGCTTCATCATTCTTCTTCCTTACCTCCCCTTTCTTCACTCCTTTCTTTTCCTTCTTTCCATTCTTTTTCCCTCCAGTCTTCCTTCTCTCCTTTCTTCTTTCTTCCCTCCTTTCTTCTTTTTTCTCTCCTTTCGTCGTCCTTTCTTCCTTTTCCTTCATTCATCTTCCTTACCTTCTCTTTCTTCTCTTTTCTCTCCATTCTTCATTCTTCTCTCCTTTCTTCTCTCATTTCTTCGTTCATCTTTCTCCTATATTCTTCATTCTTTCTTTTTTCTTTCGTCTTTCTTCCTTTTCCTTTGTTTTCCTTATTTCTCATTTCCTCTTTTTCTTCGCCTTTGCTCTTTCTTCGTTCTAATTTCTTCTCCTTCTTTGTCCTTTTTTGTTTCCTTTCATCTTCTTTATTTTCGTTTCTGTTTTCCTCCTCCTCCTCCTCCTCATCATCATCATCATCATCATCCATTTCACTCCCCATCGAAAGAAAAATACAAAACGAAATGTTTCCTGAAAATAGGCAGATTTTGAAGGGACTCTGTTGATAGATTTCCTAACTTTTACTATCCTGTTCCTGTCTCTGGATCCCTCCCGTCCCATGTATTTGGGCAAGAGAGTTAGCCTAATATGATGGTAATTCTGTCAGTTAACACTCACTCCCCTTTATTAACTTACTTGGGCCCTTTTGGTTGGATTCACAGTCGTCTTTGGTGATGGTAGGAGGAGGAAGGGAAATGGTTTGAGTGGAAGGAGGAAAGAAGAGCTAGTGGAGAGAGGAAAGGGGAGTTAGGAGGAATGGGAGGTGAACTGAGGGAAGGGAAGAAGTGATGCCAAGGAGTTTGCTGAGGAGGGGAAGGAGCACTTGAGGAGCAGGGAGTGCGGTTAAGTTCTTGGAATCAACTAGTTCTTAGCAAGCCGAATAAAGTCGACAGGAGAGAGCCAGACCGAATTTAACACCTTTTCTACGTGAGAGCTGCCCAAACCTAAAGTATAATCATGTGTGAATAACAAGTAAAATATGAAGGACGTCATCATTGGGAAGAGGTTATGGAAATTGCCTCCCCTAAGCCGAAGAATATCAGTCAGTAGCGTAGGTAAGATAAACACGAGACGTCACCTCCATTAGAGGCTGATGTATATATTGCCATCGTAGGTAATGGGGTAATTGAGGTAGAATACAACACCCTGAATATGAGAACTCTTCTGAATAAAATTATCCGGAGTTAGCCAGCATAAAATGAATAGAGATCATCGTAGTGACGGGATTAAGGCCTTTCACGGTACTGTGTGTTAGTATTCCATGTGTAATCCACTTGATTGAGGATATATTGTGACGCGTAGTCCTAATATTCTAAGTGCATTATTACATTTCCCTGACATTAAATCCTTTCGGTACGATGACGTTCAGCTTATTTTGTTTGTGTTGTTGCCGCCACTGTTTCTCTCAGGTGAACCCCTTCAATATGGTTTGTTACGTGTGGCCGATACACAATGCTTATATTCATATGTAATATTCAGAATCTTTAATATTCATTTATTAGTACCATGCGTAGCATTCTGTGAATCGAGTTTATAAATATGAGACTGCAGGAAACAGCATGCTGAGTCAATCATATATCGTTCAGACGCATCTTTTATCGTCCAGTTAACAACTCTTAACAGACGTTATGTCTTCTGCCTATCATACGCTGTCACAAAGATGGGTCAGATATCCATTGCAAGAGCAACCAAGCATTTTCTGGTTACTGTTACCACCACTCATTGTAACACTGCAAAACCCTATTCACAGTCACTGCTGTTATTACTCACTTTAACACCGTATAATTCTGGTTTCTATCACTGTTACTCTCACTTAATGTAACATCGAATAATCCTGGTAAATATCGGGCAAGTTCAAAACTTCATCGTAGGCTACACCCACGTGGTTGGTAGCTGCGAGAGAGACTCACGGTTTCGACCCTGAGTTTCTGTTCTGCCCTTCTAGCTTCATTGAGTTGCGCTTCTTTGAGTTTGTCTATTTAAGCCGGGCTGGGACTCCCTCGAGTTTTGTTAGTTTTGTTTTTGTCTTTCTACATAGTATATTGTTTGGCCTAATGACCAAGGTTTGGGTGATGGCCATAAAGCCCTAACCAACCAACCAACAACCCTCGAGTTAGTTAACCGCTTGAGCTAGACCGGTGTGTTGGACTGCTCTGTTCTGGGGATATTGGTATAATATAGTAGTTTATCTGCCACACGTGAGTTAATGTTTATTGTCAGCACATGATAGGTTTATTAGATTATTTTGAGATTGCTTTTGTTTATAAGAATTGTTGATTTAGAATCACTGTTATTGCCCTAGCTAATGTCACATGTTATATTAGTGTCAAGAGTCTGTCTTTATTTTTATGCCAGGTCTTTACTGCAAGCCCCCAGAGGCTTTACAACCCAAGGGCTAGTTTATGTTCTGGCTTTTCTTTATTATTAACATTTGGAACTTTAGGATAACTTCTGCAAGAGCTAGTTTGACAATCCTGTTCGAACTTGCTTGATTTTGTTCTTGTAGGTTTAAGTTAGTGTTAATTTCATTCCCCTTTTCGTCATTGGTATATATTTTTCACTTTATCACTATTTTCTCCCCTTTTAAACTTACGACTTGGTGTGGCTGACCGCCACTTGGTATTCTAAAATATCCGTTGCACATTTTACAGGCCCGTTTGTCGCGATGCGTCTTTGTAACGGGTTTATATTACCGTGCCCTACGTTTGCCATATATAACTCTGTCCTGTATAATTCCACCCTATGAAACCTTGTCCTATATGATTCTAATGTATGTAATACTGCCCTGTATGATTCTACCCTATGTGACGTGTCATATTGTTATATCCTATGTCACGCCTCCTGTACAGGGTATCCCTCACACCCTTTGTACCTCGTACCCTATGTAATTCAGTCCTTTGTAACAACACCCGCGTAACTGGACCATACGTAACAGCACTAGCCGTAACTTGACCCTGCATAACCCAACCGTGTGATACTCCTGCCCTATATAGCATCAACCCTCTGCCCTATACACACCTGCAGTACCATGCCCTGCAGCTCCATCCTGTAACGTAACTTGACCTCATGACGCTGCTGCCCTATATACCTGGCACCTTATATGATTCCTGGCCTATATACTTGCCAGCCTGGGTGACGCCTGGCCTGTGTAACGGGGGTGTTGGCTCTCTGGACTGTAATCTGGAGTGTTGGGGTGACAGCGCCAGAAATTTATTCCTCACGTATTGTTGCTCCAGCTGGTTCACTGAGGCGGGGTGGAGGAGGGAGAGGAAGTGGAGGGAGGTTGGAGGAAGATGGAGGGAAGGAAGGAGGAGAAGGTTGAAGAGGAGGGGAGGAGGGAAGGAAGGATGGAGAAGGCTGAAGAGGAGGGAAGGAAGGAGAAGGTTGGGAAGGAGAGAAGGAGGGAGAAGGGGGAAAGGAAAGAGGAATGGAGGGAAGGAACGTGTGGGAGGGAAAGATGAAGAGTTGGAAAGAATAAGTAGAATGAAGAAGAAGGAAGGAAAGAAAGGAGAAGTGAGAGAGGGAGAAGAAGTGTAGAGAAGTAGAGTGGAGGAAAGGAGAGTGAAGTGGAGGGAGGGAAGATATCTGAAGAGATGGGAAGGAGAGGGAGGAAGGATTGGTTAGATGGAGTGAGGGAGAGAAGGATTCAAGAAATGAAGAAGAATTGAGAGAGAGAGAGAGAGAGATTTTATTAATATTTTTTTGTTGTCCACAACAGATAGTACAATATTGGAAAACTTTACATATACGCACATATAGGTCCGATGAGTCGAGACTCTCTTACGGACCTTATGCAATAGTTAAGTAAGGAGCATTCGTGACTGAGCTAAAAAAAAAATACATATATATATATATAAATATACATATACATACACATATATATAATACACACACACACACACACACACACACACACACACAAATACATAACATATAAAACACCAGTTAATCTTGTTTCACATAATCCAATAATGTCAAATTTAATCTCTAGAGAATGTAAGCATTGGTCAAATAATGATTCCAAATGTAGTGGAACACTGTTGATATTATATGACAGCAACTTGAGGCTGGTATCAGTAAGTTTAAACCTTAAATCAGAATCAGAAAAGTAGTAGTTACATGTAAGTTCATCTGATTCATAATCAGTCAAGTTATTGTCTACTTTGTCACTTTCGTTGTACTGAAATGGATTAAACATCATTTTATCGATGACTGTTAGAGGATAGTTATGGTAATTATGTCGACAGCCTAACAAGCTCTGCATCATTAAGACTATAAAATGAAAAAAAATTACTGTTATCTAACATGCAAAAAAAAAAAAAAAAATTAAAGGAAAAAAAAATGTCCAGGTAACTGTTACTTAGCTACTTATTTCTTAGATACTCTTGTATTCTTTCTGGTAGCATACTCCTTGCCCGAAGGAGCACGTCCCACCGCCGGATTAAGGGGGGGGCCAAGGGGCCCGGGCCCTGGGCCACCCACCAAGAGGGGGCCTCCCACCAGAGCAACTTGTGTTCATTTCATTTCGTGTTTATGCATTACATATTACAGCATTGGATGAATAGTCCCCGTTCAGTATTTCCTAACTAAAAGTGTCCTATTTATATATTAGGATTTAGGTTACCAGTCTGTGGTGTATGCCATTGGGGGAGTTGGAAAGGGGGCCTCCCTTCCAAGCGGGCCCCGGGCCTCCCACATGCTTAATCCAGCCGTGGCACGTCCATCAACACCTGGTATATCAGTAGCATCAGCAGTACCGGTGGCGCCTTTTGCTCCCTCCATACTGGTTGTGCGAGTGGCAACTGCCTCACCAACACCACCAGTCCGTTCACCAACACCAGTGCTACCACCAGCGACTGCTCCATCAGCAATGAAGGAGCCTGCACCAGCACCAGGATCACCAGCACTTCTACTGCCACCTGCACTAAGCGAGGCACCAGTGATGATTCCCTCTGCACCAACGCCAGCACCAAGACTACGGCGAGCAACAGCACCACCATTCGGACCATCGTTCCTGCTCGTTACCGGTCTTTCCTTGATGACTAGTTTAGTGTGATTGAAATATGCTATTTTTCCTTCACTCCTGGCCTGCTTGAGTAAGGGTAACTTCGTTCTTCTTATTTCTTGCGAGGCTGGACATAGATCTTCATTTATGTAAATTCCTGTACCTCGTAGTTTTGCTGCCTTCCGGAGCACCGCCTCACGATCACTGAATCTTAAGAAGCGGGCTATAATTGGCCGAGGCTTGTTGTCATGTCGTCGTCCAACTCGGTGAACCCGCTCCAGGTTGATCTTGGGTAATTGAAGCCTTTCTTCCAACAACTTCCAGACATGAACGGTGGACTGTTCCCAGGTTTCACCTTCTTGACTTTCCTCTAGGCCAGTTATTTTGATATTATTTCGGCGACTATAATCCTCTTGGTAATTGCAGCGTTCTTCTAGTTCTTGAATTACTTTCTCACTTGCATTTAGATCATCTGTCAATTTCTTGATCAAGGTTTCTTTGCCTTTCTTATCATTTTCCAACTGCTTTGTTTGGTGTTGCAAGTCCGCTACTTCTCCTTGCTTGAACTCCAAGCTTTTAGTGAGTTCATTCACCGTTACTTGGAATGCTTGCAGTTTTTCATTTACTTGCTTCATGAAAATTTCCAGTGCGCCTTGATATGCCTTATCTTGAGTAGATATCAGTGTTTGAAGCACATAAATATCCATTGCTCAAACTCGTGAGTGTGAGTACTAGACAGAGTGGTAGGTCAGCACGTCTGCTCAGCTCCGTGGTCTGAGAGAGAGAATCATAGTGGATCACAATTACTCCGTTAAAGATGTCGTAATGGACTTGTGCTGAGTGGAGGAAAGACACGGGGGTGGAGGGATTAAAGAGAGAGAGAGAGAGAGAGGATGTGTATAGAAGGCAAGCATGTGAAAAAGAGGGGAATAAGGGAATGGCATTAAGTTGAAATCTCTCCACATCACAACATTACCTCCACATCACAACATTCCCTCACAACATTCCCTCCACATCACAACATTCCCTCCACATCACAACATTGCCTCCACATCACAACATTGCCTCCACATCACAACATTCCCTCCACATCACAACATTCCCTCCACATCACAACATTCCCTCCACATCACAACATTCCCTCCACATCACAACATTCCCTCCACATCACAACATTCCCTCCACATCACAACATTCCCTCCACATCACAACATTCCCTCCACATCACAACATTCCCTCCACATCACAACATTCCCTCCACATCACAACATTCCCTCCACATCACAACATTCCCTCCACATCACAACATTCCCTCCACATCACAACATTCCCTCCACATCACAACATTCCCTCCACATCACAACATTCCCTCCACATCACAACATTCCCTCCACATCACAACATTCCCTCCACATCACAACATTGCAACATTGACTTAACATTCCTTCAACATCATAAATTTCCACAACATTCATATCACATTCATTCATCATCGCGGTATTCATTCCAGGTATCCATAATTCATAGTCTTTTCCAAGGCCTTTCATCTTCTTGCTCTTTTGCCGGCTGTGCTTCTGTTCCTCTCTCTCTCTCTCTCTCTCTCTCTCTCTCTCTCTCTCTCTCTCAGTATTTATCTGTCTATATCAGTCCGTCATTAGTATGAGGAATATTACAGTTCGTTTCTGTTAAGGCAGTTAAGAGAGAGAGAGAGAGATGTGTATGTAAGAGGATTAGGTTTGCCTACAAAGTACAACCCTCAGTTTAGCCATTTGCTTCCCTAATTCAAAATATAGACGTGTTAGAGAGAGAGAGAGAGAGAGGTGGGGGGTGGGAGGGATGTAAGAGTAGGAGGTGGGGGAGAGTAACAATGTAGATAAATAGACAGAAAGACAGACGGGCAAACAGACAGAGACAGAGATTAGAGAAGAGAGAGATTAGGGGAACAAATGAGGGGATAATGCGAGGGATGCAAATGGATGAAGGAGAAAATAATGGGTGACAGAAAGGGAGAGAGAGAGGGGAGAGATAAGCCGATGATGGACGGCAGAGAAGCAGGAGGAAGAGGAGGAGAGGAAATTAGTTGATGGCTGCCTTACAAAACAGGAGAGAGAGAGAGAGAGAGATTGGTCATATAAATTTACAATCTGGTTAGACTTTGCTTTCTTTTTACTGTGGCCAGACCTTAAATTAATAGAAAGACTTAAGTATGAAGATATATACCTGTAGGAATATAATGCTATCCATGGGGAAGAGGAAGATTGGTTTTTGACCCCTAGTTCCCCGCCTGTCAGATAATGCAACTGAAACTGATAGGAGTGTAGGACTGGAAATGAAACTTTTTTTGTACGGGCATGGCAACCCCACCTCCCAGCACTTTGTCTTGCAGGCTATAGTTTCATCTCTTTTTCTCTTCACTTCGTTTATCCTTCCTCACTTTATTTCATCTCCTCACCCACTTCCCCTCCCCCCCGTCCTTTCTTCCTTCTTTCCTCCAACACTCCTTTCTTCTTCCCCTCATCTTGTTGGTCACTTTTTCTCTCCGTCTCTTCCTTCACACGCATCTCGTCCATCACTTTGCCTCCAGTCCCTCTCCTTCCAATATCGGTGAGTCCCTATAAGCCGCCTCAGGGGAAGACTTACCTTATAAATACAGATTATCGCCCACGTTTACAACCACACGCAGGGAAAAGTGGCTGCCTCTTGCATCCTGCCGTGGTGGCGAGGAAGGAAGGGAAAAAGGGAGGGTGGGAGGGAGGGAAGTAGGATATGAATGAGTGAATGAATGAAGGAAGGAAGGAGATGGTAGAGAAGAAAGGAAGGAAGGTAGGAAGGAAGGAAAGGGAAGGTGGAGACGAAAAGGAAGGAAGGAAGGGCGGAGGTAGCGAGGAAAGGAGGTTAGGAAGGAAGGGGGGAAAGGAAGGAACGGATGGATAAGGAAAGAAGAAAGAGAGCATGGAAAAGGTGCTTGTTTTTGGATAAAGTTTATAGAGTGGAACTACCCCCTGTGGCCCCATCCCGATCCTTAAGGGTCGGTGACTGAAGGGTAATTTTTCCCTATACCAACGCCGACCTGGATGAGGGAAAATAGGCCTTATGGATCCCTGACGTAAGGTGCAAAGTCCAACTGTCTCCCCAGCGCATGTAATTTGGCTTAAAACGCTTGGGATACTCAAGAACATGGATGCTGACTCACCCCGCCTCCCTCTCTATCAATTTTTTTTTTTTAATACACACACACACACTACTGTCCAGGCATTTGTGTGTGCATGTGGGCATTACTCAAGTACACACACACACACACACACACACACACACACACACACACACACACACACAAAACCACGTCCACCTCCGCGATACTTGACTTTGGAAGGACCGACCAACAAAAGACCGCAGTGCATAAACCACTTTGACAATGCAGTAAATTTAGGCGTTTCGACAGGGACCAAGACTTTTACGAGAGAGTGAAATAGGGAGAGAAAGACTGAAGCCAAAACGTAGGTCACAGAATCAGATGGGAGAAGGGGGTTGCGTTTATAACGCTTTCTGAGTCTTATTTTAAGCCAGTCTTGCCTAACTTATCGATATTTGCTGGAACTGAACACTGCCTAACCTCGAATGACGTAATTCAACCTTAAATAACCCAAACTAATCTAACTTAACCTCACCTAACCCAGTCTAATTGTATTTAACCTGTCTATTTCACGTAACTTCCCCATACCTAACGTAACCAATTCTGACGCAGCCTAACCGCATCTAACCCTGCCTAATCCTACCCAGTCTCACTTAACCATACCATACCCGACCTAACGAAACCCAGTCAAGCATGAAATAACCTAATCCAACCGAACCTAACCCAGCCTAACCCAACCCAATAGAACCCGACCCAAAATATATCAAAACCGAGCTATTCTAAAGCAATCTAACCTAATCCGTCTATATCTAGTCGATCTGAACCCAACCCAACCAAAAATTATCTAATCAGACCAAACCCTGCCCAAGTGACCTAACCTAACTTTCGGTCGCCCATAAAATCGCTATATAAGAAATTATGCTCTCAGAGAGTCTACGGGTGTAACAGTCCAAGTTTCGCCGGTTCGGTATACAAGTATGAGTTTGTGTGTGTGTCTGTCTGTTTGAGTGTGTATATGTGTGTGTTTCGGGTGTGTGAGATGTTTTCTATAAGGAAAAATATATACTCTCTCTCTCTCTCTCTCTCTCTCTCCCTTTTGGGGTGTTTATGCTCCTCTCCTGAACAGCTGTCTTCCTGAACTAAATCAATCAGAAAGGTAACGAACTCTCTCCCATCCATGAAACTGAAACCAAACAATATTTCCCCATACATTTCAGCGTGTATGATAGTTCTGAGTAGCCAAAATATATGTTTATGCTAAAAAAAAAAAGTTAAAATATAATATATTTCTTGAAATGTGAGGTGCATAGTTATTTCACAGCTCTGTCTTCTGTTCAATTGTTAAAATTTAAACAGAAAGTGTTGTATTTCACAGCTCTTCGCCTTACTTCAGAATGCAAAATATAGTGGGAGTGTAAATATTCTTTGTTTACCTCGCTATCACTGTTCAGATTTCACTGCCTGACGTCTGTGTTGGTACCAGGACACTATCAAGCATTGCCTTGCCTTCCATGTATGCATTTCCTGCTTTCAAATCACTATTTTCCACTGCTTCTCATTAATAATCTTTTGTCTTCCTGTCTTCCACATTTGCATTTCCTACTTCAATTCACCATCATATACTTGGTCATTAAGTAACTTATTTTCTCCTTCCTCTTTCTTGCTCCCATCCTACGCACTCTTTCAGCCTCTTCCATTTTGGACTGAAAGAATCGTTCCATTTCGTCCACTTCCAAACCCCGCATCCTCTCACGTTTACCTCATTCAGTTGCATGCACTCACCTCTGCATTATGTTCTCTGTCTCTGCCTCCTGCTCTCTGTCTCAGTCTCTCTCTCGGTCTTTCTACCCTTCTCCTTACCTGATTTCCTCTCCTCAGTTTTCCCTGTCCTTGCAACTGATCCAATCTCTCTTCCTCTAAATCATCCTCTGCCTGTGCCTCTGTCTCTCTGTTAGTCTCTGCTTCCGTCTGTCTCTTTCTTTGTCTGTCTTGGCAGTTCCACTTAAGGTGAAGAGTTTTGAGATGTCATAAGTTGAATAAAATCTCCTGGTAGTTGCAATAATTAAATCTAGTAGACATCGTATTGAAGGGGTTCATTATAGTGTGGATACCGACAAGCAGTTTTATTCATTTAGGAAGCAACCTTTCCTAATTGAAAGGGTGAGCTTTAGTCTTCATATCCCCCTCATTACTGTTAGGTCATCGGATTGAAGGTTAGATGTCATAAGCTTTTGGGCCATATTATATGTGACTTGAGATTTCCTAACACCTTTTCCATAGCGAATTATTTTGTACATTACACCTTGGTGTCATTCTGAAGGTTACTGATGGAAATTATGTCTATATCAGGAAACCATTTACTATGCTGGGTTGTAACCATATAACCAGATTTTGGCGCCTGGTGGGTTAGTGGGTAATTGTGATGTTCCAATTGCATTGAGCCGGTGAAGGTTTATATCCAAGGGGTGGTTGGGGTTGATTGCTTATGTAATGCCACTCAGGAATGAGTGAGGCTGGTCACTCTCATCTTAAATGTCGGGACCAGTTGCCTAGCCCTGGGCTCCTATGCTCCACATGGGGCAATGTAGGATTGGATGATGGATTGATGGATGAATTATTATTAAAAACACATTGCATATGGTATTGCCAAGTTATTTAACTCATGTTGTCTCCAGATGATAATGTTCTTGCTGCCAACAAGCTACTTTTGTTAATCAAGGTTTGAAAGGAAAGAACTAATGTATAGTATATTTTCAGGTGTGTGAGTTGACTGAGCCATGGAAACCGCCTACAGAGAGGGAGCAGGGGGGGAGAAGAAAGCCAAATTAATACCAACCAGCTGCCACGTTAATACCAGCCAGCTGCCTGGACAGGAAACCAGAAGTTCCCTTTCTCCTACGGTCCACCATCCTCCTCATTTGGCATAGGGAGTTGAGGGAGAAGGAAGGGGAGACTGAGGATAAGGTAGGAATGGAGAGGTATATTAGAGGGGGGGGAGCAGTGAAATGGCAGGAGACAGGGTGACTTGGAGGCAATTTGTTTGTGGCCACCCCTTACAGGATTAAGGCGTCCTGCTATAGGTAGACAGGTAGTGTAGATTTATTCAAACCAGAGACCAGTATCTCATTTTGGTGTGTGTTAGGTTTTTTGCTGAGCAGATAGATGATGATTGGATGACATTTGTATGGGGGAGTACATGATGAGGGTTGAAAGCACTTATTTAACTTGAAAAGTTGGATGGATTATTGGATGGTTTTTATGAAATGCATGTGTGTGGATAGTTATGCCTGTGTTGTGGTATCAGGATTTCAGGGGCTTGAATGATGTGTGGGGATGTGGCCCATTAGGCATGCCATTGAGACTTAGAGTAGTTCTCGTTATTCTTAAAGTAGTTATTATTATTACTATTATTATTATTTGTGGTAGGTGGGGGCGCTCACCATCCACTCACTCGATGTAGTGCTGTTCTCGGGTGTCTGCCGTTTCCTCTCCTCCATCCTTCTTTCCTTCTATTCTCTTCTGTCTTTCCTTCATTCTTTCCTTGTCCTTCTGCCTACGGGTGACTTTACATTCCCTCTTCATTCTTTCTTTCCTTCATTCTTTCCCCTTCCTTCAGCCTGTGGGTGACTACACTGAGTGACAAGTCAAATGGTTTCCTGTGCACCAGGAAACCATTTACTATGCTGGGTTGTAACCATATAACCAGATTTTGGCGCCTGGTGATTTAGTGGGTAATTGTGATGTTCCAATTGGATTGAGCCGGTGAAGGTTTATATCCAAGGGATGGTTGGGGTTGATTGCTTATGTAATGCCACTCAGGGATGAGTGAGGCAGGTCACTCTCATCATAATTGTCGGGACCAATTACCTAGCCCCGGGCTCCTATGCTCCACATGGGGCAATGTAGGATTGGATGATGGATGGATGGATGAATTATTATTGAAAACATCTTGCATTTGGTATTGCCAAGTTATTTAACTCATGTTGTCTCCAGATGATAATGTTCTTGCTGCCAACAAGCTACTTTTGTTAATCAAGGTTTGAAAGGAAAGAACTAATGTATAGTATATTTTCAGGTGTGTGAGTTGACTGAGCCATGGAAACTGCCTACAGAGAGGGAGCAGGGGGGGAGAAGAAAGCCAAATTAATACCAACCAGCTGCCTCATAAATACCAGCCAGCTGCCTGGACAGGAAACCAGAAGTTCCCTTTCTCCTACGGTCCACCATCCTCCTCATTTGGCATAGGGAGTTGAGGGAGAAGGAAGGGGAGACTGAGGATAAGGTAGGAATGGAGAGGTATATGAGAGGGGGGGATCAGTGAAATGGCAGGAGACAGGGTGACTTGGAGGCAATTTGTTTGTGGCTACCCCTTACAGGATTAAGGCGTCCTGCTATAGGTAGACATATAGTGTAGATTTATTCAAACCAGAGACCAGTATCTCATTTTGGTGTGTGTTTGATTTTTTGCTGAGCAGATAGATGATGATTGGATGACATTTGTATGGGGGAGTACATGATGAGGGTTGACAGCACTTATTTAACTTGAAAAGTTGGATGGATTATTGGATGGTTTTTATGAAATGCATGTGTGTGGATAGTTATGCCTGTGTTGTGGTATCAGGATTTCAGGAGCTTGAATGATGTGTGGGGATGTGGCCCATTAGGCATGCCATTGAGACTTAGAGTAGTTCTCGTTATTCTTAAAGTAGTTATTATTATTACTATTATTATTATATGTGGTACGTGGGGGCGCTCACCATCCACTCACTCGATGTAGTGCTGTTCTCGGGTGTCTGCCCTTTCCTCTCCTCCATCCTTCTTTCCTTCTATTCTCTTCTGTCTTTCTTTCCTTCATTCTTTCCTTGTCCTTCTGCCTACGGGTGACTTTACATTCCCTCTTCTGTCTTTCTTTCCTTCATTCTTTCCCCTTCCTTCAGCCTGTGGGTGACTACACTGAGTGACAAGTCAAATGGTTTCATGTGCACCAGGAAACCATTTACTATGCTGGGTTGTAACCATATAACCAAATTTTGGCGCCTAGTGATTTAGTGGGTAATTGTGATGTTCCAATTGGATTCAGCCAGTGAAGGTTTATATCCAAGGGGTGGTTGGGGTTGATTGCTTATGTAATGCCACTCAGGGATGAGTGAGGCTGGTCACTCTCATCTTAAATGTCGGGACCAGTTGCCTAGCCCTGGGCTCCTATGCTCCACATGGGGCAATGTAGGATTGGATGATGGATGGATGGATGAATTATTATTAAAAACATCTTGCATTTTGTATTGTCAAGTTATTTAACTCATGTTGTCTCCAGATGATAATGTTCTTGCTGCCAACAAGCTACTTTTGTTAATCAAGGTTTGAAAGGAAAGAACTAATGTGTAGTATATTTTCAGGTGTGTGAGTTGACTGAGCCATGGAAACCGCCTACAGAGAGGGAGCAGGGGGGGAGAAGAAAGCCAAATTAATACCAACCAGCTGCCACGTTAATACCAGCCAGCTGCCTGGACAGGAAACCAGAAGTTCTCTTTCTCCTAGGGTCCACCATCCTCCTCATTTGGCATAGGGAGTTGAGGGAGAAGGAAGGGGAGACTGAGGATAAGGTAGGAATGGAGAGGTATATGAGAGGGGGGGAGCAGTGAAATGGCAGGAGACAGGGTGACTTGGAGGCAATTTGTTTGTGGCCACCCCTTACAGGATTAAGGCGTCCTGCTATAGGTAGACAGGTAGTGTAGATTTATTCAAACCAGAGACCAGTATCTCATTTTGGTGTGTGTTTGATTTTTTGCTGAGCAGATAGATGATGATTGGATGACATTTGTATGGGGGAGTACATGATGAGGGTTGACAGCACTTATTTAACTTGAGAAGTTGGATGGATTATTGGATGGTTTTTATGAAATGCATGTGTGTGGATAGTTATGCTTGTGTTGTGGTATCAGGATTTCAGGGCCTTGAATGATGTGTGGGGATGTGGCCCATTAGGCATGGCATTGAGACTTAGAGTAGTTCTCGTTATTCTTAAAGTAGTTATTATTATTATTTGTGGTAGGTGAGGGTGCTTACCATCCACTCACTCGATGTAGTGCTGTTCTCGGGTGTCTGCCCTTTCCTCTCCTCCATCCTTCTTTCCTTCTATTCTCTTCTGTCTTTCTTTCCATCATTCTTTCCTTGTCCTTCTGCCTACGGGTGACTTTACATTCCCTCTTCTGTCTTTCTTTCCTTCATTCTTTCCCCTTCCTTCAGCCTGTGGGTGACTACACTGAGTGACAAGTCAAATGGTTTCCTGTGCACCAGGAAACCATTTACTATGCTGGGTTGTAACCATATAACCAAATTTTGGCGCCTGGTGACTTAGTGGGTAATTGTGATGTTCCAATTGGATTGAGCCGGTGAAGGTTTATATCCAAGGGGTGGTTGGGGTTGATTGCTTATGTAATGCCACTCAGGGATGAGTGAGGCTGGTCACTCTCATCATAATTGTCGGGACCAATTGCCTAGCCCTGGGCTCCTATGCTCCACATGGGGCAATGTAGGATTGGATGATGGATGGATGGATGAATTATTATTAAAAACATCTTGCATTTGGTATTGCCAAGTTATTTAACTCATGTTGTCTCCAGATGATAATGTTCTTGCTGCCAACAAGCTACTTTTGTTAATCAAGGTTTGAAAGGAAAGAACTAATGTATAGTATATTTTCAGGTGTGTGAGTTGACTGAGCCATGGAAACCGCCTACAGAGAGGGAGCAGGGGGGGAGAAGAAAGCCAAATTAATACCAACCAGCTGCCTGGACAGGAAGCCAGAAGTTCCCTTTCTCCTACGGTACACCATCCTCCTCATTTGGAATAGGGAGTTGAGGGAGAAGGAAGGGGAGACTGAGGATAACGTAGGAATGGAGAAGTATATGAGAGGGGGGGGATCAGTGAAATGGCAGGAGACAGGGCGACTTGGAGGCAATTTGTTTGTGGCCACCCCTTACAGGATTAAAGGGTGCGGCTATATGTAGACTGATAGTGTAGATTTATTCAAACCAGAGACCAGTATCTCATTTTGGTGTGTGTTTGATTTTTTGCTGAGCAGATAGATGATGATTGGATGACATTTGTATGGGGGAGTACATGATGAGGGTTGACAGCACTTATTTAACTTGAAAAGTTGGATGGATTATTGGATGGGTTTTCTGAAATGCATGTGTTTCGTTTTCGTTTTCGTTTTTAAAGGCTCCAACATGCTTGCATGTGTCGGCCTTGGTCACCTAATGGCGGCTCTCGACGCTGCACGATCCATTGCAGCCTCCCTGTTCAGTTCCTTAACCCTAAGGTCACACTTCATGACCTCGTCCCATGTCTTTCTTGGTCTACCCCTCATAACCCCACCCCCAATATTAACACTTCTCACCTTCCTCACCCAATTATCATCCCCCATCCTGTCCACATGTCCAAACCACCTCAAGCTACCTCTCCTCATCACAACACCAATACACTCCAGTCCCATCCTACCTCTCAACTCTTCCATTGTAAACCCAGCCCCTCCAGGCCTTGGACGCAGGGACGCACTTCACATCCACCTAATCATTGTCATTTCTGTATGTCTGAGCCAGCGAATATCTTCCTCCTTCACTGCCCAGGTCTCACTGCCATACAGCATTACACTCCTAACACATGCTGCATACAAAGACCCCTTAGCACGTAGGGAGAGCCCTCTCAATGTCAGGAGAGGCAAGAGCTCCCTGAACTTCCAACCACTTCTCACCCTAGCCACAGAGCTAGCTCCAGCCCCACCTCCAGCACACAACATGTCTCCCAAATAACAAAACTCTTCCACACACTCAAGAGATTCACCAGCAAGTTCAATCATTTCACGTCTGACAATCTCCATCTGCTCACCCCGACACGCCGTACACATAAAATCAGCATTATCTCGCAGTCTACCTCTGATACCACTACATCTCTTATGCACCCATTTATCACACACACCGCACAAGATGGAATTACTTCCCACGCCCTTATGGCAAACTGCACATGGCCACTCTCCCTCGTCTTTGACAGTACCGCCACCAACCCTAGATATCATCACTTTTGTTTTATCTGCATTTACCCTTAAACCCTTTTGCCCCATACCATCTCTCCACTTCCTAAACCTTTCCTCCGCCTCCCTTTCATTCTCTGCAATCAACACCAAATCATCAGCATTCAACAACTCCCACGGGAGTCCGTTTCTAAAGTCACGTGAAAGGGCCTGAAGTACCATGATAAACAACATGGGACTCAAGACTGACCCCTGATGCACACCAACATTCACGGAAAACTCATCACTCAAATCTCCATTTACTCTCACCTGGGTGTGTGGACCCACATACATAGCCATAACCACCCTAACCAGCCACTCCTCCAAGCCAAGCTTTCTCATTGCCCACTTCACCACCTCTCTAGGGACTCTGTCAAAGGCCTTTTCCAAATCAACAAAAACGAAATAAAGATCCCTTCTCCTACCAATATATATTTTTCCTGAAGCTGTCGAACAATGAATATGGCATCAGTGGTCCCCCTACCTGGCATAAACCCAAACTGCATCTCATCAATATTCACTCTTTCTCTAATCATACC
Organism: Coenobita brevimanus; assembly: GCF_032717465.1. Taxonomy (NCBI): domain Eukaryota; kingdom Metazoa; phylum Arthropoda; class Malacostraca; order Decapoda; family Coenobitidae; genus Coenobita; species Coenobita brevimanus. The sequence continues at coordinate 64,145 of NW_027643618.1, forward strand.
TTCTAAAACTCTCTTCATTACCTTCATTATCCGATCTAAATGCTTTATACCTCTGTAATTTCCTCTTTCCAGGGCATCACTTTATACACATTTACAATTACACACTTCAGCCAATCATCTGGGACAACACACTCCTAAATAATCCTATTTATCAGCTCAGTGACTAAACTCACCCCTATATCGCCTGAGGCCTTCAACATTTCGGCAGTCAACCCAGACACACCTGCTGCCCTCCCCACCCTCATCCTGCCTATTGCCTCACTCACAGTAGCAGTATCAATCAAAGGCCAAGGGCCAGACACTGGATCTGCTTGCTCCAAACCTTCCCTGTCCCAGTCAAACTCCTCATTCAACAACCGGTTATAATGCTCTCTCCATGCATCTTTAATATCCTCACTGTTCACCACTACCTTTCCTTCATGATTGTTCACACACTGCTCACCTATGATATCCCGATTATCCCTCTTCACCTGACCTGCCACCCTAAATATATTTTTCCTTTCCCCATGATTTAGGTTATCAAGTAATTGTCTCTGTGACTCAGACTTTGCTCTGTATACCTCTCTCCTAGCCCTACGCTTGGCAGCCAAATATTCCTCTTTGCTACCACCCTTCTTCCATTCCCGGAAAAGCCTTCTTTTCTCCTTAATTGCAACTTCTACACCCTCATCCCACCACCAAGTTACTTTATGTCTTGGTGGTCCTCTTGTCCAGCCGCATGTTACATCAGTAACTCTCAAGAAATATTTCTTGAGGGCTCTGTACTGTTCATTAAATCCTCTGTCTACAGCTCCCTGTTCAGCCACCACTCTCCTCAACTCGCTATAGAAGGCATCCCTTACTACTTGGTTTTTCAGCTTCCATATTTTCCTCCTAGGTACATAAGTCCTCTTTTTCATCACTTGTTCTTTAAGCACCATATCACAAATCAATAGTTTGTGCTGCTGCACACACTCCTCACTTCCTATAACTTTAACATCCCTCACTAACCTCCTATCGGCCCTCCTAACCAGAAAATAATCTATCTGACTGCTATTTCCCCCAGACTCATACGTAATTAACCTACTGTCTCTTTTCCTAAAATATGTGTTGCACACAATCATGTCCGTTGCCTCCCCAAACTCGAGTATCCTTTCCCCTTCTGCATTCCTTAGACCATATGCACATCCCCCATGCACTCCTTCATAACCTTGTGCTGCTTCACCTACATGACCATTTAAGTCCCCTCCCAAAATTACTATCTCATCATCCCGCATACCACCCACTACACGTATTAAATCATCCCAAAATCTATCTTTCTCTGATTCATCCAATCCTGCCTGTGGAGCATATGCCAATATAATCACAGCTATCTTTCTTTCCAACAGAATTTTCACTACCAATATCCTATCGCTTACTCTCAAAACATTTATAACATATTCCACCCATTTCTCCGCAACCATCACACCAACACCTCCATATCCGTCTGTCCCCCCCTGCCAAAACATCTTATAGCAACAGTCCTTCCCAACAATCTTTCTGGCTGATCCACCCCTGTACCGGACTTCCTGCCAACACGCCACATCCACCCACCTCCTACTGAATGCCTCAACGACTTCCCCTGCTCTTCCCCTCAACTTCCCACATTCCGTGAGCCCACCCTCATCCCCATGGATGATTTACTGTCCTCAGGCTTGCTTTGAAACTTATTTTGTTTTGTCATCTTCAGTATTAATAAAGGGGGACAGACACAGCACAGGTCCCACTCACTGCACAGTCCCAGGTCCAGGCAATGGATCTGGGACCCCTAGCCCACCAGCTTACCAGTGGCTGTGGTAGTGGCCTCGGGGCACCCTGCCAGGACAGCTGCAGGGACACCCTCCAAGCGCGTCTTGGCACTGCAACTATCCCGCTATTATACACCCACTGATAGGGCAGCCTCCTGGGGCGCTACTCCCAGGTTCGGGCCCCTCTCTATTGGGCGTAAGCGGCAGCCTGGGAACCGCAATGCCCTGTACCCTCTAGCACAGGCCCGAGCCCCATCTCGCCCTGGACCCATGATCTATGCCGGCGGAACCCCCGCCACGCCTCCCCCCAGAAGTCCGCCAGTAGGTAACGGGGGCGAAGTTTTCTGGCCGCATGCCTTTGCTGGCGCCAACCCCTGTAACGTAGTGGGATACGTTGTGTGAAATGTAAAGTGCATGTGGTGTAGTGCATAGATAGTTAGAGGAAATGTTTGGGAGAGTATGCTGGTCTACTCTCCATGTTACTGTCACACTGAAAAGGTCAGCAAAGGGGGATGGTTAGATAGCTAGTGAAACAGTAGCTCCAGCTCTCCCTATCACCAGCATTCCCATTCCCCTCGGGAGTACTACCCTGTTCAGCCCGTGCTACGGCCTCCTCCTGTGTGTGGATAGTTATGCCTGTGTTGTGGTATCAGGATTTCAGGGGCTTGAATGATGTGTGGGGATGTGGCCCATTAGGCATGCCATTGAGACTTAGAGTAGTTCTCGTTATTCTTAAAGTAGTTATTATTATTACTATTATTATTATTTGTGGTAGGTGGGGGCGCTCACCATCCACTCACTCGATGTAGCACTGTTCTCGGGTGTCTGCCCTTTCCTCTCCTCCATCCTTCTTTCCTTCCATCCTCTTCTCTCTTTCTTTCCTCATCCTTCTGCTTACAGGAGACTTTACACCCCCTCTTCTGTCTTTCTTTCCTTCATTCTTTCCCCTTCCTTCTGCCTGTGGGTGACTCTACACTGAGTGACAAGCCAAATGGTTTCCTGTACACCAGGGAAACATTTACCGTGCTGGATGGTAATCATATGACCAAATTTTTGTGCCTGGTGACTTAGTGGGTAATTGTGATGTTCCAGTTGGATTGAGCTGGTGAAGGTTTATATCCAAGGGATGGTTGGAGTTTATTGCTCACATAATGCCATTCAGGGATGAGTGAGGCTGGTCACTCTCATCTTAAATGTTAGGATCAACTTGCCTCATTGGCCGATGTAGGATTGGATGATGGATGATTTATTATTATCATTATTATTAGAAGCATGTATGGACAAGTTTGAGAGGAGCGAGAGAGTGCTGTTGATTGGAGACATGAATGGTAAAGTTGGGAATGTACGAGTGGATGGAGTGGTTGGTCAGTGGGGTGTGCCAGCTGAAGTAGATGGGAATGGTAGTGCTTTGGTGGACGTCTGTGCTGGTAAGGGGTTGGCAATAGCCAACACCTACTTTCGGCATAAGATGATCCACCGGTATACATGGAGAGTAATGAGGAGGATGGATGGTGAACTTGTTGAACGAAAGGCAATGATAGACTACGTGTGTGTGGATGAGCGAATGAGAAGACAAGTGTTGGATGCAAGAGTGTGGAGAGGGTGGGGGAATGGAGTCTCGGACCATCACTTAGTGATGGCCAAGGTAGACCTGCAAAGAAAGTGGTTGGGGAGACGAAGGGGAAGACAGGAGGAAGCAGCTCCTGTGAGAAGAGTGGAGAAATTGCAAGTTAGTGAGAAAATGACAAGAGTATAAGAGCATAGTGGAAGAAAGATTGGGAAGGTATGAGCTAGAGCAGATGGAAGGGGTGGAAGACGTATGTAAGATATTCACGGAAGAGATAAGTGCAGCGTGTGAGGCGGTTTGTGGAGTGAGGAGGAGATGCAAGGGTGTGCAAGGGACAGCATGGTGGAATGATGAGGTGAAACGAGCTGTGGAACAAAAGAAGAAGGCATATGATGAATGGTTGGCGAGTAGAGGTAGGGGAGAAGATGAGAGAGAGAAGAGAGAGGTATATGTGAGCAGGAGAAGGGAGGTTAAGAGACTGGTGAAGGAGAGTAAGAAGAATGTGGATGAAGAGTTTGGGAGGAATCTGAGTGTGAAATGGAGGGAGAGTAAGAAATTGTTTTGGAAGGAGGTAAAGAAAGTAAGGCAGTGTGAAAGGGGAAATAGTAGGGGAGTGAAAGATAGGAATAATAGATTGTTGGTGGAGAAGAGAGAGAAATTGAGGAGATGGAAGGAGCACTTTGAGGATTTGTTGAATGTAGAGAGTGAGAGCGGTGTGAGTAAAAGTGGTTGGGGAATGGCTGGGAGAAGAAGAGATGAGAGGAGGGAGGAAGAGATCAGTAGGTCGGAAGTAGTGGAAGCGATGAAGAAGATTAAGCTGGGAAAGGCCCCAGGAATTGATGGAGTGTGTGGTGAAATGCCTAGGTATGGGGGTGAGATTGTTGTGGAGTGGTTATGGAAGTTGTGCAGATTGGCTTGGGAAGAGGGAAGGGTTCCAGAGGACTGGAAATCAGGTATAATTGTTCCTCTGTACAAAGGAAAAGGGGAGAGAGAAGTATGTGGTAACCATAGGGGTATTTGCCTTCTTAGTGTGACTGGTAAAATATGTGGTAGAATACTCATTGATAGGGTTAGGCATATGACAGAGGAGCTAGTTGGAGAAGAACAAGGGGGATTTAGGAAGGGAAAAGGGTGTGTAGATCAGATATTTGTTCTAAGATGTTTAGTGGAGAAGTATCTAGAGAAGGGAAGGAAAGTGTATGCTGCCTTCATGGACTTGGAGAAAGCTTATGACAGAATAGATAGGCAAGGTATGTGGAAGGTATTAAGAATATATGGAGTGGAGGGGAAATTGTTGAGTGCTGTGAAGAGTATGTACGAGGGAGCTAGGGCTACGGTGCGAGTGGATGGTGAGCTGAGTGAGTTCTTTGATCTCAATGTGGGACTGAAACAGGGTTGTGTGATGTCTCCATGGCTGTTTAATATATATATGGATGGGGTTGTAAAGGAGGTGCAGGGTAGGGCAGTGGATGTGGGGTTGGCCCTAATGAATGAGGGTGAGATTTGGAAGCTTCTGGTGTTGCTGTTTGCTGATGATACAGTATTGTTGAGTGAAGATGAATGGGAGTTGCAAGGTTTGGTGAATGAATTTGGGACAGTGTGTTGGAGGAGGAAGCTGAAAGTTAATGTAAACAAAAGAAAAGTTATGGTGTTTGAGAGGAATGAAGTCACAGAGTGTGCAGTGAGGTTGGATGATGAGGATATGGAGAATGTGAGTGCATTCAAGTACTTGGGTAGTGTGATGAGTAAGGATGGAACTTTGGGGGATGAAGTACGTGAAAAGGTACAGCAGGGAAGAAAGGTTGTTGGTACACTGAAAGTAGTGATGAGAAATAGAGAGGTGAGTATGGAAGTTAAGAAGTCACTGCATGATGGTATTGTGATCCCTACCCTGACGTATGGAAGCGAGGCGTGGACCTTGCAAGAGGGGAACAAGTCAAGAGTGAGAGCAGTGGAAATGAGTTACTTGAGAGGAGCATGTGGAGTGACATGGAGGGACAGGTTGACGAATGAAGAAGTGAAGGAACGTTGTGGGGTAGATGTGGATGTGGTTGAAAAGATTAGGAGAAATACACTGAGGTGGTTTGGACATGTGGAGAGAATGGAGAATGAAAGACTGACCAAGAGGGTGTATGTAGGTGAGGTGGAGGGAGGGAGAGGGAGGGGTAGACCAAGGATGAGGTGGAGGGATGGAGTTGAGAGGTATATGAGGGAGGGGGGGTGAGTTGGGGGGAGGGGAGTCAAATGGTGGGTGACAGAGTGACTTGGAGGCGTTTTGTCTGCGGCCACCCTTTGCGGGATTAGGGCGTCGGGCTATAGATAGATAGATAGATTATTATTATTATTATTATTATTACCAGTAAAAGTACCTCATCTTACATGGGGGGAAAAGTGCAGGATTTTTTTTTTTCTTTTGGCTGTGACATCTTTTATTTAGCCAAAGGGACCTGTAGTATGGGGCCTTCTGCTGATGTCATATAGTTTATACTTGCTACCACCAGACTGTTTTATTCATATTAGGAGACAGCCCTCTCTGTGAAGACATTAAGTCTATCTACAACCCCGTTTCCTACTACCTATTTATCTAAACTGCTATCTTTTCATATTCAGTCTTGAGTAGTAACAAAAGAGTAACACAAGAATAATACTAGTCATTAAGAATTATGTAAATAATGCAGAACCATAGGATTGTCATGTTCTGCTGCAGTCCACAATCTTCCTTTCTGGGAATAAGGAAGTACATGAGGGACTATTACCAGGGAATTGAGCCAGACAAATGATGTAAAATGGATTTGTTCATATTTGTTCTCGTGTACTAGTAGCTGTAGTAGTTGCAACCCCAGGCCCATCAGAATATGAATTCAGTGGATGGCAGGCTGAGTTACCCTTCTGTAGTGCACCTTTCTCCTGTTGGGGGATAGGGAAGGCAATCTCCCCCCTTTCATCCTAGTAGTGCCACTCCAGCACCAATACATTAAGAGTTAACTAAGATCTGTATTGAACACCTCCACAGACAAAGAGTTAAATTATCAACAGAGCTGAGATTATCTCCTAAAAACCTGCCACATTTTCAGGGGCTGCCTGTGAAACTCGTGTTGATGTTTCCGTTGTTGCTGTGTTGGTGTTACCACTGCCGACGGGGTTAGTGATGCTGCGATTGATGTCAATGCTGCGATGGGCGACAATTCTACATTGGGGTTGGTGCTGCTGGCTCCTTGTAACACAGTGGCCTTTAACCTGTGGGGAAATTAACTGGTCAGATGAGGTTACCCTAGGCCATCTGTCTTCAAATCATATCTACTGCTACTACTACACCTACCACTACAACTACGGCTATTACCGCCCTTCTGAAAAGTGAGTTAGAAAATTTTTGGTTTGTCCACCTTGACTTGGCAAAGATTTGTGTCATTTGCAGGCCAATCCCCAAAGCCCTGAACCAGAGTAAGACAAGGATGGCAATACTGTGTTGCATCCTTTCTAAATCACTCTTAGCCAAGTTGAGATGTACAGAGTATTACAGTTGCTCCCCTACTTATGAAATTTTAATTGAGAATTCCTCACCCCATCCTTGGGTGGGAAAAGGAGACAGAGCTGTTGATATTGATAATGCCTAATGATGAGAGCTAATGATAATGCCTAATGATGATAATTAGGATTAGTGGCAGTGCCAGGCTCAGTAGGCTAAGTAGATCTTTCCACCACTAGAGTATACAGTGCCAGTTAACTTAATCTAGGTACTCATATTACTTGCTCATTGACAACAGCGACAATGATGATGATGCTGATGATGATAGGATAGGATGCTGCAGTGCCAGGAATCAATCCCTGGCACTATGAGACCATGAGCTTTGTAAGAATAATACCACAAGACCTAATAAAATCTCAAGCCTGAAGGGTGGTGGAGTGACTACTGTTGACTGGTTAGTAAGATTGTTGAATGTGTGCTTTGAGAAAGGTATGGTGCCAATTGACTGTGCAAGTGCTTGTGTGGTCCCATTGTATAAAGGCAAGGGTGATAAGTATGAATGTACTAGCTTTAGGGGTATAAGTCTGTTGAGTGTTGTAGGTAAGGTGTATGGTATAGTGTTAATTATGAGAGTTAGAGAGGGTACAGAGGGAGTGATTGGTGATGAGCAGTGTGGCTTTAGGAGAGGGAGGTGATGCGTTGATGAGGTGTTTGCTGTGAGACAAGTGTGTGAAAAGTATTTAGCGAAAGGTAAGTGTCACGAATCAATTCGCGACATTTCCTTTTTGTGAGAAACCACGAACTATTAGTGGAAAACTCACTGTGTATCGCTCAGCTAACCGTTTCTCCCTCCATTATCGGAGTATACTTTTCAAATAATTCGTCACCGTTTTCAAAGAGTGACCGATTTAATGCACGTCACTAAGTGCTGTACTGAGCGATACTATTGTTTTTTTATTGTTCGCCTCTGCTTCCTCATTCGACCGTTAAAAAAATGCGGCCGAGTGCTCCGCTTTCCCACGACTTAGGCAGTCTTGTGATTGATGTGACGGAGGAAGGACCTGTGCCGCAGTGTGAGAGGTCAGCTAGTACCCAAACTCCACTTCACAGTTAGTCCAGTCTTCCCACCCATCTGGTGATACGCAGCATTCATCGACTATAGTATTTCTTTTGTGTATTTTCTAGTTATAAGAGTTTAATTAAGGTGTTTTTCCCTAGGCGTAAGTATTTAGCTATTGCGTGAGTGAGTGAGCGAGTGCGTCTCATTGATTTGATTTGAAATGTAATGTTAAATTTATTTTTTTGTAATTAATAAATTTAACAGTTCCTTTCTCGAGCTTAATGTAAAGTAAAAATCTTGTTTCATTTTTCCATAATTAAGCATATTTTCCATATAGCTCCTAGCTTGCATAAACGTTTGCTTTCATAACTGGTACTTAGACCAGTCTTGTATTAACTTAAAATCCGTTGTGCCAGGAGTTAATGCATCAGCAAGAACCTGATGTTATTATTATTAGTATTAGTTATTTATTGTCAGGGGTGATGTAACTTTCTCCAGAGGCTAACAGTACAGTAATTCAGCAATTGTGAGTAATTAGTCTCTGCTGTGTACTGTTGAGGAAGTTTATAAATTCTCGTTCTCAGAGAATCGTGCTAAGCCAACGTAAAGTAATCGTTGCTTGATGTAGCAAGACAACCATTGTCTCTGCTCTTCAATATTATTGAATATTATCAATTTAAATAATATTTAACCATTTATATCAAAATTACCCTGATAATATAAAAAACCCCGTGACAATTGGCGACCTCATTCCAGGATATTAACTCCTAGCTCTAAAGCTATTCACGAGATAGTGCTCACTCATTCATATTTAGGTATTTATCATTAAAGTTTATAGACACAAGCTTACTGGTGTTTACCCTTAATTTAGCAAGTGAATTTTGCTTTATTAATCAATAGAGTACTTAACTCTAGTTTATTTTGGTAACGCCAGACGATTTTATTCGCTTCTGGGAAGTCGCCGTACCCATTGTGTTTATTATTGAGTCTTCCCAGTCATTTACACTTTTGATTTATTCTTTGCCAGTTAACTGGATAAGACTGGTCACCACTAGCTTGTGTCTGTACTCTTTACTTGTGGTTATTAGCATTCGTTTGCGAAGCAGCAATCAGTACTGAGTCGCTAGTTATTTAGATTGAGTTAGCGACATGGCTACCACCGTATTTTTACAGGAAGCCAAAGATATGGGCCTTACGGACCCAACCGAAATTAAAGAGTATATACTCTCACGGCATAATCAGGAACAGCAGCGCGAGAATGATGCCCGTGAAGAGCGTAAGATTCAGCGCGAATACGAGCGAGAACAACGCGAACAACGTGAAAGAGAGCGTGCATATGAACAAGAGCAGCGTGAGAAAGAGCGCGAGTACGAGCGAGAACAGCGCGAGTACGAGCGAGAACAGCGTGAGGAACGCGAAAAACAGCGTGAACACGAACAAAAACAACGCGAGCTCGACTTAGAAAAAGAGCGAGAACAGCGCGAATACGAGCGTGAACAACGAGACAAAGAACGAGAACATGAACTTGAAGTGCTGAAGCTCAAGCGAGATTCCTTGGCTTCAGACACATCTGGTGCAGTTGGTTCAAGCTCCACGAGCGCTCTCCCTGCACATGTTATGGCGACCCCACACATCAAGCTTCCCCCATACAAAGATGGCGAGCGAATCGAGCCATACATAGCTCGATTTGAAGACATGGCTCAGCTTTACCAGCTCGATGATGCAGCTAAGCGGCTTCAGTTTCTTAGCCTGTTTGAGGGCCCTGCCCTCGATATTCTCCACAGAATTCGTGGAGACAATCTCACGTATGAAATGATGAAAGCTGCACTCATTAAGGCGTATGGTCTCACAGTAGACGACGCCAAAGTTCAGTTCATGCGAGCTCGTCTCCAAGACAAGGAGACAGCTGTTCAGTTCCTTGATCGTCTCACAGCTTATTTAAATGAGTGGATGGAGAAAGATGAAACTCCTTCCACGCGTGAGGGGATAATTGACCTTATGCTGCGTACACAGCTAGAGAGGTCGTGGCCTGCTGAGCTCATAGCACAGCTTAAGATCTGCCAGGTGAAAGATGCCAGCCAAATGGCAGAGAAGGCTGACGCATTCTTTACTGCATACGGGTATCAAGCTCGTAAGCAAAACACCTGGAGCAGAAAAGATACTGCCAAGTCTGGGAAGCCGTCTCAGACTGAATCCCAGCACCAAGGCCGTTCTCAGAGTAATGGCCAAGGTCCAAAACCGCAGTGGAAGGACCAGAGGCAAAACACTCAGAAACTTGAGTGGAAGAGGTACAACAAGTACCCTAACCAGCAGCAGTATCAGCCACGCAACCGACCGTCGGGACAAACTTTTTCACCACCAGCTCAAAAGAGGCAGGAAGCGAACGCAGCCTTCATTCCTCAGCAGCAGCACGGTGGTCACGTCCCTACCAGTGTGGGTACTTCCCCACAGTTCACTAGTCCCACAGTGACAGTGAACCTCCCTCCACAGATGGCCAATGTTCCATCTTCTCAAGTATATAACCCTCAAGGCACAATGTTTGCCACATCAATTCAGCAGCCTCATGAGTGGCTAGCTGCTTCCTCCACAGGCCCTCCCACAGGTGACAGTACCTTCCTTGTTCAGCCAGGGTTTGTGGGAGGCATTCCTGTGAAGGTCCTGAGAGACAATGGTTCCTCAGGTTGCTCTGTCAAGCAGAGTTTAGTTCGGCCTGAGCAGTATACAGGTCGACAGATCCATGCAAAGCTTATTGATGGATCAGTGAGATTGTTCCCTGAGGCATGTATCCAGGTGGCATCTCCATTTTATACTGGTACGACACTTGCAGTTGTCATGCCAGAGCCTCTATTTGACTTAATAGTAGGCAATATTCAAGGAGTCAAGGATAGTTGCTCCGATGATGACGCTACTCAGACTTCGGCTGCTGCGGTAACACGAGCCATGACTGAGGCTCCAGACTGTGTCACCCCAGTGATCATTGAATCGCCGCAAGATCTGATGTGTAGTCAACTTGTTGTGCAAGAACAACATTCTGACCCGACACTTGCTACCGTGCGGAACAAACAAAAGGGTCGAGTGATTACGTATTCACGGGGAGGTCGAGCCAAGTTCCTTCGTAAACAAGGACGGCTCTACCGTGAGTCACGAACACCCGAGGGCGAGGTTCGACTGCAGTTTGTCGTTCCCGCCGAGTACCGCCTAGCAGTGTTACAATGGGGTCATTGTTCAGTCTCAGGAGGTCACATGGGCAAAAGGAAGACCCAGGGCCGTATCCGAGCTGACTTTTTCTGGCCAGGGATGGGACGGGACATAGATAGTTTTGTCCGTTCTTGCAGTGTGTGCCAAAGTATCACCACTAATCAGGGACATGCCCTTCCTGTGCCATTTGTAACTACACCTGTAATCTCTGAGTCAGTTGAGAGACAGGGTAGTGGTGAAGTGGGTGCAGACCTGACGTCTCGCCCATTGGCCCCACAGGACACATTATGTCCAGGGCCTGTACATACATATTATGTACCGTAAGTTAAGGGGGAAGTTGAGAGGCGACTTGAGGCTATGGAAGACCCAAGTTTGCATAAGGATTCTCAGCTCCCCGATACTAATATAAGTACTGTAGGTTAAGGGGGAAGTTCGAGAGAGAACTCCGCAGTGGCAACTTGAGGCTATGGAAGACCCAAGTTTGCATAAGGATTCTCAGCTTCCTGGTACTAATAGAAGTACTGTAGGTTAAGGGGGAAGTTCGAGAGAGAACTCCGCAGTGGCGACTTGAGGCTATGGAAGACCCAAGTTTGCATAAGGATTCTCAGCTTCCCAGTACTAATAGAAGTACTGTAGGTTAAGGGGGAAGTTCGAGAGAGAACTCCGCAGAGGCGACTTGAGGCTATGGAAGACCCAAGTTTGCACAAGGATTCTCAGCTTCCCGGTACTAATATAAGTATTGTATTGTAGGTTAAGGGGGAAGTGAGAACTCCGCAGAGGCAACTTGAGGCTATGGAAGACCCAAGTTTGCAAGGATTCTCAGCTCTCCGAGATTAATATAAGTATTGTAGGTTAAGGCACAGGTTGAGGACCCGTGTGCGGTTTGAGGCTATGGAAGACCCAAGTTTGCACAGGGATTCTCAACTTGCCGACCATAATCATGTGCTAAAATTAATGGCGACCTCGAGTGTACTTTTCATAGCATGTACTGACTGCTAGCCAGAGAGAGTAATTGTAACATAATAAAATTTTGTCTCATTGACACTTCTGATGCTCCACCTCAATTGGTTTTGCAGGTTCAGCAATGGGTGTAGCAGTTTTGCTGTGCGGACCAGCTGATCGTCTGCCGCACGCTGCCGCCTCTTCTCTTCTGCCTTCGTCGTCGCCATAATATTTACTGTGTCATTTTACACGTAGGTACAGTTACACTACAACTGTCACACCTACACCGTGTATTACATACACAACACTACATAACAATTAGTTGTTAATGTAAATGTAGCGAACTTTCGCTCAGTTTGACCTGAGTACAGGATTTTCACAGTCGTCACGGAGTTTTTCCCTCAAGCTTGTTTCTATTAACGTAAATACGAGGTTTTTTTCGCTCACTGGCGACTGCGACATACTCCTGTAGCAGGATAGCACACACACCACAGTGTGAATCTTGTGTGACTGAGTTAGGATGTATATGTATGTATATTGAAATCTTTCTTCTGAAGGAAGAAAGATTTAATTTTCAAGGGCGTAATGTCACGAATCAATTCGCGACATTTCCTTTTTGTGAGAAACCACGAACTATTAGTGGAAAACTCACTGTGTATCGCTCAGCTAACCGTTTCTCCCTCCATTATCGGAGTATACTTTTCAAATAATTCGTCACCGTTTTCAAAGAGTGACCGATTTAATGCACGTCACTAAGTGCTGTACTGAGCGATACTATTGTTTTTTTATTGTTCGCCTCTGCTTCCTCATTCGACCGTTAAAAAAATGCGGCCGAGTGCTCCGCTTTCCCACGACTTAGGCAGTCTTGTGATTGATGTGACGGAGGAAGGACCTGTGCCGCAGTGTGAGAGGTCAGCTAGTACCCAAACTCCACTTCACAGTTAGTCCAGTCTTCCCACCCATCTGGTGATACGCAGCATTCATCGACTATAGTATTTCTTTTGTGTATTTTCTAGTTATAAGAGTTTAATTAAGGTGTTTTTCCCTAGGCGTAAGTATTTAGCTATTGCGTGAGTGAGTGAGCGAGTGCGTCTCATTGATTTGATTTGAAATGTAATGTTAAATTTATTTTTGTAATTAATAAATTTAACAGTTCCTTTCTCGAGCTTAATGTAAAGTAAAAATCTTGTTTCATTTTTCCATAATTAAGCATATTTTCCATATAGCTCCTAGCTTGCATAAACGTTTGCTTTCATAACTGGTACTTAGACCAGTCTTGTATTAACTTAAAATCCGTTGTGCCAGGAGTTAATGCATCAGCAAGAACCTGATGTTATTATTATTAGTATTAGTTATTTATTGTCAGGGGTGATGTAACTTTCTCCAGAGGCTAACAGTACAGTAATTCAGCAATTGTGAGTAATTAGTCTCTGCTGTGTACTGTTGAGGAAGTTTATAAATTCTCGTTCTCAGAGAATCGTGCTAAGCCAACGTAAAGTAATCGTTGCTTGATGTAGCAAGACAACCATTGTCTCTGCTCTTCAATATTATTGAATATTATCAATTTAAATAATATTTAACCATTTATATCAAAATTACCCTGATAATATAAAAAACCCCGTGACAGTAAGGATGTGTTTTGGGCATTTATGGATTTAGAGAAAGCGTATGATAGAATTGATAGGGAGGCTTTGTGGACTGTTTTAAGATTGTATGGACTTGATGGTAGGTTACTAAAAGGGGTGAAAAGTTTTTATATAAACAGTAGAGCGTGTGTAAGAGTGGGAAATGCTGTGAGTGATTGGTTTCCTGTGAGAGTGGGGCTGCAACAGGGATGTGTGATGTCGCCTTGGTTGTTTAATATTTACATGGATGGTGTTGTAAGGGAGGTGAATGCAAGAGTTTTAGGTGGAGGTCTGAGTCTGGTGAATGTTGATGGTGGAGAGTGGAATCTGAAGCAGCTGCTGTTTGCAGATGATACTGCACTGGTGGCTGATTCAGAGGAGAGATTGAGACAGTTGGTAGAGGAGTTTGGAAGGGTGTGTGAAAGGAGGAAATTGAAAGTAAATGGGAATAAAAGTAAAGTGATGAAGTGTACGAGGTTGGTAGATGGTAGGGGGATGAATATAGTTTTGAATGGCGAGTTGCTTGAGGAGGTAGAGTGTTTTAAATATCTAGGGTCACATGTTTATGTGGATGGAAGAATAGATGCAGAAGTGAAGTTTAGAATAAATGAAGTAGGAAAGGTGCTGGGAGGAATGAAAAAAGTGTTTAGATGTCGTTCGCTTAGAATGGATGTAAAGAGAAGGCTGTATGAGGGTGTTGTGATACCGACTGCATTGTATGGGGCTGAAACATGGAATATGGGTGTAGCAGAGAGGAAAAGGTTGAATATAATGGAGATGAGGTGTCTGAGGAGTATGTGTGAAGTGACGCCTATGGATCGAGTGCGGAATGATGAAGTGCGAAGGAGAACTGGAGTTGTTCGGGAGATGGCTGGTAGAGTTGAGCAGAGGGTGTTGCGATGGTTTGGGCATATGGAGAGAATGGATAATGAGCGATTGGTGAAAAAGATAACTAGATCTGATGTGAGAGGTGTAAGCCTGAGAGGAAGACCACAAATAGGATGGATGGACAGTGTGAAGAGAGCGCTAGATGCAAGAGGGACGTCTGTTGAGCAAGGAAGAGTGGCTGTGCGTGACAGAAATGGGTGGAGAGAAATTGTGAATGAATAAGTGATGACGCAGCCCTGAGGGTATATCCTCCCCCATTTGGTCTGATCAGCTATTTCAGGTCAGGTGCAGGTAAGGGGATGAGTCTGTTATGATGTGGCAGGGGTAAAGCAGCTCTGCTGTCGGACCCTGCTGTAGATGTCACTGATTGCATTGCGCAGTTGACCCTTGTGCAGTGTGGTGCGGTGAGGATCTGTCCTTTCTCCCCTTTGGGGCTAAGATGGGAATGAACGTCTTTGAATGGATGAGTAAATGGGGAGTGTGTCGTCCTGTCTCTGCTACCTCCCTTTCCTTGGGGGAAGCAGCCTAGGTATATAGATGGATAGATAGATAGTGTATCAGTGCCTGCGTGTATCAGTGCCTGTGTGTATCAATGCCTATTAGTGCCTGTGTGTATCAGTGCCTGCGTGTATTAGTGTGCGTGCATGCGCTGATCAGTGCTTGTATCAGTGTTTGCGTGAATGAATATGTGCGCACTCTTTCAGCCTCTTCCATTTTGGACTGAGAGAATAGTTCCATTTCCTCCACTTCCAAACCCCGCATCCTCTCACGTTTACCTCTTTCAGTTGCATGCACTCACCTCTGCATCATGTTCTCTGTCTCTGCCTCCTTCTCTCTGTCTCAGTCTCTCTCTCGGTCTTTCTACCCTTCTCCTTACCTGATTTCCTCTCCTCAGTTTTCCCTGTCCTTGTAACTAATCCAATCTCTCTCTCTCTAAATCTTCCTCAGCCTGTGCCTCTGTCTCTCTGTTAGTCTCTGCTTCTGTCTGTCTCTTTCTTTGTCTGTCTCAGCAGTTCCACTTAAGGTGAAGAGTTTTGAGATGTCATAAGTTGAATAAAATCTCGTGGTAGTTGCAATAATTAAATCTAGTAGACATCGTATTGAAGGGGTTCATTATTGTGTGGATACCGACAAGCAATTTTATTCATTTAGGAAGCAACCTTTCCTAATTGAAAGGGTGAGCTTTAGTCTTCACTTCCCCCTCATTACTGTTAGGTCATCGGATTGAAGGTTAGATGTCATAAGGTTTTGGCCCATATTGTATGTGACTCTTGAGATTTCCTAACACGTTTTCCATAGCGAATTATTTTGTACATTACACCTTGGTGTCATTCTGAAGGTTACTGATGGAAATTGTGTCTATATCAAAACAATAAACGCAACATACTAAAGAATCCTTAAGGTTTAATACACATAAATCCCCCCCCAAAAAAAAAGGGTGCTATGAAACCTATGTCGCTTGGCACTGCGTCGGGAGTGTTTGTAAAGATATTATTGACTGACTTTAGTAAGTGGTTTGTGAGAACTGGTATGTATGTATATGCACTTGAATGTCCACACGTACTTGCTGCTTCTATCTGTCTGTCTATCTGTCTATCTATCTATCCATCATGCTATCTATTATGATTTCTAATTATTATATGGAGTCCTGACATATACACGCTACGTCTCCAATCCTGGCTGAAAGAATTAGAGGGTGTCAGTGTGGGTAGCACACACGTCTACATGTGTATTCTATTCACACGTACACACACACATGCTACTCTACATATTCTGTTCACACACATGGTACTCTGTATGTGTATTCTGTTAACACATACAAACACATACGCACACACACACTACCCTATGTCTGTCCTTGCCTGAATGTAAGTGTAGTCTATTCATAAACCCACACACATGAACAACTACTCTGTGTGTCCTGGCCTTTGTGTGTATGCATGTGGATATCAGCCAAGTACACACACACACACACACACACACACACACACATACACACACACACTACTGTCCTGGCCTTTGTGTGTGCATGTGGGCATTACTCAAGTACACACAGCTTCAAGCGCACACGCACATGAACACACACACACACACACACACACACACACACACACACACACACAAAACCACGTCCACCTCGTGCGATACTTGACGTTGGAAGGACCGACCAAGAAAAGACCGCAATGCATAAACCACTTTTACAATGCAGTAAATTTAGGCGTTTCGACAGGGACCAAGACTTTTACGAGAGAGTGAAATAGGGAGAGAAAGACTGAAGCCAAGACGTAGGTCACAGAATCAGATGGGAGGAGGGGGTTGTGTTTATAACGTTTTCTGAGTCTTATTTTAGGCCAGTTGCGCCTAACCTATCCATATTTGCTGGAACTGAACCTGGCCCAACCTCGAGTGACCTAATTCAACCTAAAATAACCCAAACTAATCTAACTTAACCTCACCTAACCCAGTCTAATTGTATTTAACCTCACTATCTCACGTAACCTCCCCATACCTAAACTAACTAATTCTGACGCAGCCTAATGGCATCTAACCCTGCCTAATCCTACCCAGTCTCACTTAACCATACCATACCTGACCTAACGAAACCCACTTAAGTCTCAAATGACCAAATCCCAACCGAACCTAACCCAGCCTAACCCAACCCAATAGAACCCGACCCAAAATATATCAAAACCGAGCTATTCTAAAGCAATCTAACCTAATCCGTCTATATCTAGTCGATCTGAACCCAACCCAACCAAAAATTATCTAATCAGACCAAACCCTGCCCAAAGTGACCTAACCTAACTTTCGGTCGCCCATAAAATCGCTATATAAGAAATTATCCTCTCTGATAGTCTACGGGTGTAACAGTCCAAGTTTCGCCGGTTCTGTGTACAAGTAGAAGATGGTGTGTGTGTGTCTGTCTATGTGTGTTTGTGTCTGTGTGTGTGTGTGTGTATCTGTGTGTGTGTGTGTGTGTGTGTGTGTGTATCTGTGTGTGTGTGTCTGTGTCTGTGTCTGTGTGTGTTTACGGTGTGTGAGTTGTGTTCTGTAAAGAAAAATTTATACTCTCTCTCTCTCTCTCTCTCTCTCTCTCTCTATATATATATATATATATATATATATATATATATATATATATATATCTTTACTCCAGTTCAGTTTAGAAGTGCATGTGTAAGTCTGTGTCTGACCTTTTACCATATATGTCTGTTTGATTCGCAACGGCTTCAATATATCATCTTGCCTGGTCATTACTTACAGCCTCGTATCTGCATCATAAACCGTGAAATATTGTAACTGGCGGACCGTGGCAGGAATACGAGAGAAAAAGAGGTGGGATAAGAGATTAAAGAGCTGAGAGTAAAAACAAAAAGATCAGAGTATGAGATAAAGAGAGCAAAAGACTGAAACAAAACGCAGAAAGGCATGAATGGGGCCAGAAAAAGTGAAAAAAAGAAGAACGATAAAAAGAACACAGGATAACAGTAATATACGGCTTGGATAGGTAGCTCTGAGGTCTGATTAGGACTATGAGGAGTGCAATCATAAGCAGACGAGACTACGTGGTTCAGAGGCTGATGAAGGCTATGAGAAGACCATGCATGATTTGAGAGAGTTGTCATCTTATAATCAGACAGGACGTGTACGACTCCCAATATGGTGTGTGTCTATCTGTCTATCTATTGCCAGACGCCTCAATCCCGTTTGGGGTGGCCACAAACAAATCGCCTCCAAGTCGCCCTGTCCCCCGCCATTTCACTGCCCTGCTCCCAACTCACACCCCCCTCTCTCATATAATTCTCCATCTCATCCTCGGCCTCCCTGTCCCTCTTCCCCCCTCCACCTCACTCACATACACTCTCTTCGTCAGTGTTTCACCATCCATCCTCTCCACATGGCCAAACCACCTCAGTGTGTTCCTCATAACGCTTCCTATCACATCCACATCAACACCACAACGCTCCTTTATATCTTCATTCGTCAGCCTGTCTCTCCACGTGACTCCACAGGCTCCTCTTAAATAACTCATTTCCACTGCTCTCACTCTTGACTTGTGTCCTTCCAACAATGTCCAAGCTTCACTTCCGTGTAATCATCAGTAAAAAGCCTTGCACGAGGGTGGTCAGAATCTAAAAACATGCTCTTGACACATCACTAATAAGAGGAGTGTAATAGATAATAAACACCGTTGCACGAGAGACAGGTGGGAGGCTTTGAAAAACATACCATCAATAGATTACCAATAGGAGGTGTGTAATAGACACCCATGTAACAGACACGAGAGTACACCCTTGCCTGAGAGACGGGGATCTGTAAACACACCAGTGATGTTACCAATTGGAAGAGTGTAATAGACAGTAAACATCTTTACTTGAGAGGAGGCGGAAAGCTTTAGAAACATTCCAGTGATATATTAACATCCATATTAAAGAAAGCACTGAGATATCTATTAACGCTTGCCATAAAAGACTGAACCTGAGTCTGTTATCTCGCAGCCACATACGAACAGACATAAAACAAGGCATATCCAATGACTTTCAGTACAGCAACGTCTCTTCAAGCTTATTCATACTTCAGACGATTTTATTCAACTTGGACAACGTATCTGCTAATGAAACTTGGGCAGGATATCTGGTACACAAGGCTGTATCTACTGCAGTTTTTCTAATTCCAGTATTTTCCACGACGCTCTTATACAATCGTCCACAGAGCGAAATAAACTGAAAACATTTGCTGTATTCCGGCAGAAACAATCTTATCTATAAAAGGAACTGTTCTTAAGCAGTTCACCTTTAGTCACACGAAACACGAGACATACAAGCATATACAGCTGCAGTAACACAAAGCACAAACAAAATATATAAAACAGACGAAAAACGCAGCAACAGTTACAGAAAACACATGGAACACGAAGCAAACACACACACACACACACACACACACACACACACACACACACAAAACCACGTCCACCTCGTGTGATACTTGACTTTGGATGGACCGACCAACAAAAAACCGCAATGCATAAACCACTAAAGCCCTCACTCCCGTACAACAATTACGCCAAGAGAGCTTAATGCAAATTGCCTCCCTCACCTCCCCCAACTCATCAACCTACTATACAGACGGCTCTGTGAATAACAATAAAGCAGGTGCGGCAGTCGTATGCCGAGAACACTCATTTGGCCTGCGTGTATCAGATGGAGCCTCTACACTCCAGACTGAATTAATTGCAATTCTTACCGCCATGGATGATGCCCTAGACATCAACCCAACATCCCATACAATCATCCATACAGACTCCGCCAGCGCAATACAAACGCTAAGAAAACAGGAGCCGTCTGATAACACTCATTTAATTACTGACATAATTGCCACCGCGCAAGAAATACGAGATGCTGGCGGAACTCTAACAATTAATTGGATACCCAGCCATGTAGGTATCAAAGGGAATGAATTGGCAGACCAACTAGCCAAAGAAGCCACGGAATATTCACACGTTCAGGTTGACATAACACCGAGCCTCACTCAGATCAAAAGAACAATTAAAATGCAGGCAGCAACAATCAACCGCTCAGAACACGAGCATCAAGTCCAGGCGGGCTCCCCTTCTGCAATATGGTATGCTGCCGCTACAAAATATGAGCCAATAAATGCTATTAACAAATTCAAAAGCAGAACACTTAAAAATATACGACGCCTCCGCCTGGGATATAAGTGTAAAGCTCATATACTCACAAATGAGGCACAACCCAGCACGTGTGAAAACTGCAACACTGATACCCCATTCCCGTTTCTCCACTATATTCTCAGCTGCCGAAACACCAATAAATTTAACAGACCTGTCAATCTCCCCAACTCAGATACGCCCCGCATAAATACGGCAGCCAGCCCCGAGGAGACACTTAAACAAGCAGCTGCTGCAGTGATTGCTAATACACCCATAACAACCCTAGCAAACATCACTGCACACTTCCCCCCACCCTTTTAAAATCACTCAGTCAGGCAGCCACAACTGTCTCAGTCACCATGCCCCCTTCCATACGGTTCAGGTACCGTTAATCCCCGCTAATCCCCGCGCCTAACGGTCACCTGGTCACCTGTTCCATTATACCCTCCCACTCTAAAATCACTCGTGTGTTTGTGCCTGCATGCGCGGATGTTTTTATACATCAACGTGTGCAGGCATATGATGCACCTGTGAGCTATATTATTTAATATTTAAAAAAAAAAAGACCATACAAAACCACCACGGTGGTTTCTTCCCCCTCAAATACAGCCAACACAACCAAGAAATCCAGTCAAAAATCCAGTGACTGGGCTAATGTAAGGCCCGGCCCTCCCTATAGGGGAGGAAATCGTCAACGAACGAACGCATAAACCACTTTGACAATGCAGTAAATTTAGGCGTTTCGACAGGGACCAAGACTTTTACGAGAGAGTGAAATAGGGAGAGAAAGACTGAAGCCAAGACGTAGGTCACAGAATGAGATGGGAGTAGAGGGTTGTCTTTATAAGGTTTTCTGAGCCCTATTTGTGTATGCGTGATCGACTCCTTATATTTTAAACTTCACTCATCTTCCTCGTCGTCGTCGTCGTGTCTCTCCTCCTGCTCCTCCTCCTCCTCCTCCTCCTCCTCCTCATCATCATCATCATCATCATCATCATCATCATCATCATCATCCGAACCTCCTTTCCCACCCAAGGGCAGGGTGAGGTGTAGCAATGTCCAGACAATTTAAAAACGTACACACACACACACACACACACACACACACACACACACAGTAAACGGCCTTCCTCTCTCTCTCTCTCTCTCTCTCTCAAGTGCCTAATTGTATGAAAATGTAGAGCTATAGATAACGTGTATACACCTACATACGTACATACATACATACCACGCACACACTTCATACACACGCACACACTTCATATACACCCACACACTTTATACACATGCACACACTACATACACACACGCAAATACTTCATATATACTCGCACACTTCACACACACACACACACACACACACACATCTACATACATATATCACAAATGTGCACACACTACATACATATATGCATACATACACACACACACACACACACACACATCACGAAGCATACACGTACAGTACATACACACGCACAGACACCAACACATATACGTCAAACACACTCACATACACACCTACACATGTACGTCACATACATACACGCACACACGTCATACTGATAAGACTGTTTATACTTACACACCTACACATGTACGTGAAATATACTCACATGGCTACACACACGCACACGTCACACTGATAAAATTGCACGCACACACACACACACACACACACACACACACACACACACACACACACACAAGTATTCTAAGGTAGGACTCGATGGTGGGGAAAGGTGTGTGTGTGTGTGTGTGTGTGTGTGTGTGTGTGTGTGTGTGTGTGTGTAACACACTCTAACCAAGGCAAGACTATGAATATTGTCCACTATACTCTTTTTACTCTAACTTGGCCTAAAACTCCCCTATTTCCGTCCTGAATGCTGAGTTGTAGCAATAGATGAACCCTGGAAGATGATTATGGTCACGAAGAAGTGCAGAGGCAAGGTTGTAGAGCCATAGCATTGTACTTTCTGCCACTGAACTACGTGAAATCAGCTGCAAAAGAACGAAAATCTGGGCCAAGTGAATGTGAAAGAATATATCTCCCGCAGTTTATATATAATGTTTTTGTACGAACATTTATATCAACAGTTACCTTTTTTTCCTTCATAATATGTAAGAACGACGTCGAACCAAGTTTTTGAAACGATCCAGGAATGTAAGAGTTCTCTGTGGTAAGAAATTAAGGAGAAATGTGTCGTGGGTGTTGGCGGAGCATTGCGGTGAGATATGCAGGCACACGCATGACTGTACACACACACATACACACACACACACACACACACACACACACACACACACACACATTACTCTCTAATGGAACTTGCTGGTGGAAAAATGTGTGTATGTAACTGGTGGTGTGAGAGGTTGCCATGGTAACACACAGGCACCTCCCACTAGTCAACCAAAGACTTCCTTAGCGATATATTTTTGGACAAGGCTGATTGACATCCTTTTGTACGTTTTGTATGCAGATTATGGTAAAGCTTGAAGTATTTATACAGCACAGTAGGAGAGCAAGGTGTGATAAGCAAAATAAATAGCTAAGGAAGAGGTGCTAGGGAGTTTTAGAATGAGTTTATAGCTGTAATTTTTACCAGAGCGTTCCATTAATACATCCATTATATTCCGGATCAAAGACTTTTATCACTGGAATGAATCTTCGTCTCAAAATACGTTATATGGGACACTATTCACCAGCCTCATGTTATCAATGGTGAAGGATGCTCATGCACAATATAATTATTTAAGACTAACTTAGTGTCACGTGGAAGGCTTATATATTCCCGATTCATAATCTAAACATAGTCTACCCCGTAACCGTTCTCTTATATCCCGTTCTCCCTCATCTCGCTTGTGCACTAGATGGCGTGAAGGTAATGGCCTCGCAGTTTTAACGTTGAGTCGTTACTCCGTAGCTTTTCTCCTCCGTGGCGTCGAGTACTTCATACTGATATTCATGCTTTCGTGAAGCTGTGGTGCTTCATTCAGAGTCGAGGTGAAATAAACCTGCATGAAATTAGTTAGTTAACCAGGAGCAATGGGACGTGAATAACCTTGCACGGCGCTAGACCAGAGTCCATACGTGAGGGAGTAAGTTGGATAAATTAGTGACTGATGTTAGAGGACATCGACAGTGGATCCAGCCGTTGAACTAAAGCTTGATGTATCTAGTGGGAAGGTGGTAGTCGGATATTAACCATTTATGAAGGTATGTTCTATATTTACTACTTGTACAGCTTTATTTTGGACTTAAATTTGATAGTGATAGTTTAAAGAATAGGTGATAGGAGTGATTTGAGTGACACTGGTGGTTGAAGATTTGTAAATCTGCATTTAATTAATGTGTACAGCTGAAATGTTTATGTATATATTAATCATTGTTACGACAGCCACATATAGAGGGAGGTGGTTTTTGTTTTGGGGGTTGTTCGTAGGAAAGTGCTGGGCTGTAGCAATAACGACGAGTGGGGTAGGTCATCCAGGGAGTGGGTACGGTTTGGTGGGAATTGGCTAGTAGTGATGAGAGGCGCGGTGCAGCATAGCCCCTTCCCTTGTCCCCTGTATATTTCCATATCGTGGAGCAGAGGCTTTAAACTGCAAGATTAAGGACTGACAACGGGGTTAATTAGATTTATAGGTACTTTTACGTCAAGGTATTGACGAAAATAAAGAAATCTTGAGGGAAATTGGTGGGGTTATATTGAAAAGTGACCTGTGTTCGTCACTTGCTTCACTTTTTCATTTTATTAGTTATGTATTTACCGTCACGTTTTTCGTGGCTAGCCTTTGATAGCTTGTTCAGTTCATGTTGTACTGTTGTTGGTCTGTTTTGACTTTGAACCTTAGTGTGTGTGTGTGTGTTTTAAGTAATGATCTTCAATTTCTGATCTCCCAACATTCTTTTTTCCACCATATTCTCTCCTACACCCTGACCCTCTGACCCCCATATCCACATTTTGTCTACCATATTGGGTCGGTGGCTGGCACAATGTTGACTCTTCACTACACTTAATTACTGCCTCCAATGTTTTGGTACCTGCAGTATTGGTCTGCAATTTTTTCCAATCCGTCAGCTCTGATTGAATAGGGTTTTGGTCAATTAAATCGTCTGTGGTTTGTTCGTGTCGTTCTGGGAGGGTTACATAAAACTGTCATTAACTCCTTGAGGAAAAATCATGAACATTTATTGGTTTATTAAACAAGCAATGTCTAGCTGACCAGACTCCAATTGGAGCCAAGCAACCGCCCCTGCAGGGTGGTTCGTCTTGACTAAGTCATGACATTAAATTTCTAAAAATTAGCGTATTATTTGTGCAGAACTAAGCTAATACTTTCTTACGTGTCCAACAAGTGGTTTCTTCATTCAGTGTATGTTTCGTTCAATGTTTACAAGATTTAATTGCTTATCATTGCTTCGTCTGGGATCGAATAGAAAGTTTTCCTCAGTTTTCATTCATATTCCACTTATCTCGTAATTAAGAGGAATGAGTATGGCTGAGAGGAATGAGTGGCTGAATGTCTGAAACACATTACACATTACATTTTACCAAAGTGTATTAATAATGCTTTAAACTCCACATGTGCCGTGGCTGCTCAGTCGAGTTGAGAAGACTGGTGAGTGGACGATGATGTCACTGCAAAACCAACGTGACCTGGATGGGTGAGAGGTCTCGGTAAAAGCAGTAGCCGGCACACAGCACTCACGGACACACATCCCCGCCTCATTTCACTCTCTCTCGCCCCTCTCATACCGTCTACTTCAAGAATTCCAGACTATCGATGTTAAGTACCATCTCAGCAAGTGGCCTACCGCAGCCGCAGACAGCAGCAGTTTGTGGGAGCAGAGAAGGCTGAGCAAGGCGCCTATAGTGCAGTGAAATTTGACTAACGTGTGGCCATAAAAATCCTCGTGAACCCATTAAGTTGTATGGATATGGAAAAAATGTGGAGAATATAGAAAGTGTGGTGGGATATAAAGTGGAAGATATAAGAAATTGCTAAGGACATAGGAAATAAAGGATAAGTGAACAAAGTTAGTAGAAGAAAGTAGTAAGGTATGGCCAGGAAATATTTTGGAAGAAATTGAGAATAACTATGGATTTAGCGATGAAAATAGCTATGTGGAGTAGACTACAAGTTGTCATACACCGTACACTTTACACAGTCATTCTCAGTTAATGTAGTTTTACGTGTGTATTGGGTGTGAATGTATTTACTTTGTAAATCAATACTGTTCTTTCACTTTCCTTAACCTATGCAGACTTACACAACTGTTGTCACTTATAAAAGGGGGCCTGATTTGAGGAATATTGCATGTGTGGCGGGTAGAGTAATTCTTGAGACATGACTTTCCCATGCTTTGAAGTGATATTCTCCTGCAGCAGACGACGCCCCGCCATAACAAGGCAGTGGGAAGAGTATCGGTTTATTACCTGGATAAATGTCACATTTAGAACTGGACTTTTTTAACAGGGGCACCATAGTCTGCTGCACATCGGCCTGTTATGTGGGTGTATGGTTACCACTCAGCGTTGCATATGGTTTTCTGGGTAACTGGGAACCATTGGGCTTGTTACGTGATGCACTCGCCTGAAGTGGGTAGAATAATAGACAGGAAGGATGAAAGATACAGGAAGAGGAGGACTGAAACAAAGAAGTAGG
>NW_027643618.1:92500-145000 GCF_032717465.1 Coenobita brevimanus
TGAAACTTTTCGCAACGTTGTGTGTGTGTGTGTGTGTGTGTGTGTGTGTGTGTGTGTGTGTGTGTGTGTGTAAACTTAACCCATTAGCTGTGGTGACTTCTCTTCAGTTAACATAAAATCGCTTACTGTATGCTGAAGTATATATACATATATATTTATTTTCCGGTCACAGCGTTCATCTAGCACGTCATATACTGTTCAGTTCTGCCGAGTTGCTCTTAGCTGAACTTATCGATGTAACGTTAGCCAAAACAAAATACCGTCTTTGTAACTAATTCGCATCTTACAGTTTCGATATCTAATCTCATTGTTCGTACATCACGATACTTTAGGCAGACAAGAAAATAATCTACCGAAATAGAAAACGCTAGTTACATGGATAACTGATATATTTTTCGTTCCTGGACTAGGCACATTTTACCCCTGTCCTATTCTGTCCTACTTTAGCCTAAACCAACCCATCCTAACCTACTTTTCTCTGCCCTACCCTGCCCTACCCCAGCCTACCCTGCCCTAGCGTTCCCTACCCTATCCTACCGCTGAGGTCTCCTGTAGGGATACTCGTTCTTCGGTTTTTGCCAGGCTTAGGGAGGTGAAGGAGATTAAGGTGTTGGACATCCGTTCTGGGGGCGGAGAGACTTACAACATCCCTTTGTCTTGTTGTAAACTTTGGTCTACCCTTTCCCTGTCATGACACTTCTCCGGAGTCGATAATATTCCCCATGCAGTGCTGAGGTACCTGGATGATGAAGCAGTGTTTTTTTTTTTATAGGAAGGGGGGGAAGGAAGGTTGTGTGGAGGGGAAGGGAAAGTGGGAAAGGAGGAAGGAAGGAGGAGTGGAAAGATGGTGGGCTGGCCACCTTGCTTTTTTTTTATGGTTTGTTTGTTTATTTATTTATTTAGTTGTTTATGTGTTTAATAATTTTATTTGTATTTTTATTTGTTGTATCTATAATTTTGTTTTATTTATTTGTTTGTATAACTAGCCAGCCAGCTAAATGTTTCGTTGTTTTTTGTGGTTGATGTCGGGTGGTTTGTTGGCGACTAGCAACAGTATTGCAGTCTTTTGTGGACACTTGTCAGTGTTTGTTGGTAGATGCGGGTACTGTTTGGGTAACTGGTTTGAGTTCATTTCGTTCCCGTAGAGTTTCATAGGGAGTGTATGGGATGTGGGTCGTTGTGAGATGCGGGACTCGCTAGCGGGAGTTAGGTCGGGCTGGGATTGTAGTTCTGGAGGGAGATTTAGTAGATGGGGACAGGGTCTGGGTTTTCTGCTATGGTTTTGAGGCTGCTTGGGAACCATTTGTGTAAGATGAGGTTCCTTTCCTCAGTGATGTTTTTTAAGGTGTTTCATTGAAAAGATTAGGAGAAATACACTGAGGTGGTTTGGACATGTGGAGAGGATGGAGAGTGAAAGACTGACTAAGAGGGTGTATGTGGGTGAGGTGGAGGGAGGGAGAGGGAGGGGTAGACCGAGGATGAGGTGGAGGGATGGAGTTGAGAGGTATATGAGGGAGGGGGGGGTGAGTTGGGGGGAGGGGAGTCAAATGGTGGGTGACAGAGTGACTTGGAGGCGTTTTGTCTGCGGCCACCCTTTGCGGGATTAGGGCGTCGGGCTATAGATACATAGATAGATAGACGTTTCGTTATCAAATTCTTCGATTTTTTCCCATATTTTTTTGGCTTGATTGAGTCCTTTAATATTCAAGGGTTTGGTTTTGGTGATTGTATGTATTTGTTCTGTAGTTAAGGTGTAGGGGTAGTGTTGGTTGGTTGCAAATCGGAGAGCCTTATTTTGGATTGTTTGTAGTTTCCTTAGTTGAGTGTGGCTGAAGGTGTGTGTAGGGATGGGTGGATATTCGAGGATGGGAAGAACAAGTGCTTTCACTAGGTGGGTTTTAATTTGTATTGGCATGTCTTTGAATCTGTATAATCGACTGAGTGCTCCAGTGGCTTTTTGTCTCCTGTCATTTGTGCCAGCGAGGTAGCCTGTTGAGTTGACCTTCAAACCTAGTATTTTCCCTTCCTCCTTAAATTCAAATAATTCGTCATTAATTATTAGTGGCTCTTTTCTTTTGTTTGCTAGTTGAATTACTGACAATTTATTAATGTTTGTTCGTATTTTCCACTGATTTTCATAAGCGTTTATTTTCTGAGCTTCTTGTTTGGTTCTGGAATTCATAACGTTCCTTGATGGGCCTGGGTAGTTTACGATCTGGGTAATATCGTCGGCATAACTGATATTTATGCCGTGTGTTGCTTGAGGGGTGTTACTTGTGAAGATGGTGAAAAGAGTTGGGGACAAGACACTCCCCTGGGGGACACCACAACCCAGGGCAAAGCTGGCACCAGTGTAATTATTTACCTTAATATTGGCTTTCCTATCATCTAAAAAATCGCATAGGATTTTCTCAGTTATTGTAGGGAGGTTAAGGTGGAGGAGTTTGTGTTTAAGACCGAGGTGCCACACCTTGTCGAAGGCTTTCGTGATGTCCCTGAGGACCACGTGACGCTGACCCTTGTTGCCTTTGTTTATTGCAATATGTTCTGTTGCGACGGCGATTGCATGTGTGGTGCCTCTGTGGAATCGGAACCCGTATTGGTTTGTGTTGTATAAGTCATTGCTTTCTAGGTGTATTCTTAGTCTATTGTTAATTATTCGTTCTAGGATTTTTCCAGGGACTTCTAATAGAGATATTGGTCTGTGGTTTTCTATTAGATGAGGATTTTTATTCTTTTTAGGGATTAACTTTATTGTTGCTTCTTTAAACTTGTCTGGGAAATATCCAGCTGAGATGGTTGCATTAAATATGTGTCTCAGAGTTTCTTTGGCTATGCTGGGGAGGTTGGATAGAATAGTTTTGTTGACTCCGGTTTCTCCTGGGCAGGTTTTTTTTTCGTGTTTTTAAAGATGGCAGTAATTTCTCCATCCGTGATGGGGGAGGTAAAGATTGTGTCAGAATCTAGTCTGGCTGGGTCTGCTGAATGATATGGAGTGAGTCTGTCGTGGTTGTTGATTAGATATTCTCTTACGTTGTTTTCGTGTGTTTGGTCGTTTTGTTCTTCGTCCTGTTCTTGAAAAATGGATTCCCAGTGTGACCTGTGGGTGTTTGCTTTTTCTGAGGGGGAGTGTTTTCTTTCTCCGTGGGGGTCAAGTATGTAGTGTGGGTCGGGGTTAGAGTAGCCTGAGAGAGTTTTTATTTTTCGCCAGAAGATGGTAGGGTCGTTGTATGAGTTGGCGGTGTTGGTAATGATGCTGGCCCAGTATGTGTTATGTTCTGTCATTAAGGATGTGTGCAGCTAAGCTTAGAGCGCTTTGTATTGTGTGGTGTGTGCTCTTGTCCAGCCGTGTGTTTGGGAGTGTGATCTAAGTGCATTGTATTGTTGGATGAGAATCTGCGTGTCTCTGCCATGTTTTGGATGTGTTATTGTTCTGTAAGAAGTTGTGGGGATGTTGTTATTGATTGCAGATTTGATTGAGGAGTACCAACTCTCGAGGGACTGATCTATGTCTTCGAGTGTGCCTTCTTCAGGGTTAGGGAAGTTTGTAAAAGCTGTACATAATTCTTGTTTGAGATCTTCCCAGTTGGCCAAGGAGAAATTGGGTCTGGGTGGAGTGGGGACAAGTATTGGGGCAGAGGAGATTGTAGCAATGATAGGGGTGTGGTCGCTGGTAGTGAGAGGCCCAGGGCAGAAGTAGATGTTGTGATGTGCATTCATGTTACTTAATGCTATGTCTGGGGTGGTGGTGGAGTTGTGGGAATAGTATGTGGGGAAATGGGGTCCTATAAATCTTATTGTGGTGTCAGAGATTTGTCTGGCTAGTTGTCTCCCGACGATGTTCGAGTTCCTATTGCCCAGGAGATGGTGTCTGGAGTTGAGATCTCCTATAAGATATACAGGAGTGTTCCTTCTGAATAGGTTTATGAAATCCGGGGTTGGGAGGTATGGTCGGCTAGGAGGGAGGTATGCTGTGGCAATGATGATTTTGCCCGTGTGTGTTTGGATTTCTGCAGTGTCCTTCCTCCTGAGTCTTATAAATAGAATTTGGAGAGATTCGTCCACTCCTGCTTCTTGGCGGGGGGCTGTTGTCCTACCGTTTCACAAGCCAGGTATTGCAGGTCACCATCTTGGTTTGCGTGGTAGGTTGCCTTTACTGATTATGGAATTTTTCCGTATTGGTGCCACCTTGTTTCCCTCATATCCTCAAGAGGAGGGAGTGGCTCAAACTAGTGTCCTTAGTGTCACCGTCTTTGCTAAAGTTCAGGAAGATTTTGTTGGCTCTGTTCCGGAGGGAGTGTCTGCCTCGCCGTATCCTCGCTATCCACATCCGTTTGGGTACAGGGTGAAGGTTGCCATGGGGGATGTGGATGTTCCAACCTTTCTTGTTTGTCCTGTGCGTGTACCAAGGATGGCTCCCTGGCTCCTCTCAGGGGTGCAACCGTGTGTTTACTTTCCTGAGAGAGGGGCCTTTCTTTCCTCACAGGCGGCTCTTTGCTATTTTTTTAGAACATGCTTCCTCTCACAGTGTCTCGATTCTCGTATGTACTGATGGATTGAAATCCCGTGAGGGGACAGGCTTGGGTGTTATATTTCCCGATTTCATTCGTGGTAGGAGTCTTCCCCCATCGTATCTACTTTTATCGCAGAACTTACTGCTATTTTACTCGCAGTCAAATTGATATTTAGCTTCCCTCCTGTTTGTTATACAGTTTTTAGCGACTCTGCCGATCTCCATTTCGTGTTTTCCCGTCCAATCCTCTTTTGTTGTCTACAGTGTTTTAGAATGGCTGTGCTTGCTAGGGACTGCTTTGTGGTTTTGTACCATTGTGGGCAATGAGCATGCTGACGCTCTGGCAAAGGCTGCTGCCTCTCGCCCATCCTCACCTCTCCCCTGCCTCGCTCAGTGATATTCATCTAACCACTCACTGTTTGCTCCCACTGGCAGAGTAGGTGGGATGCTGTGGGGGCCAACAAAATGTGTGATATTTGTGGGTAAACGGGCCCCTTCATTTGCCGAGGTCTGAATGCAGTTGGGAGACGGCTTTATGCTGGCTCCGAATGGGCCCTTCCTGGTTCTCTCATTGATTTTTAATGGAGGACTCTCCCCCTTACTTTCTGTGTGGAATGCTTCGTCCCCCTGACTCTTCGGCTTTTGCTGATGGTGTCCACTGTTGGGGAATTGCGCCATCGTTACCTCTCTGAGCACCGGGCAGGAGAGGGATTGTAGTCTTCTGTTGGTACTTGGAGAGGATGCTTGTTGTGGTGGAGGGGGAAACCTTTGCTTTGTGTAGGCAGCTGCACTACCGTGTAAAATTTAGTATACAGTGGTTTTAGTGTTCTTAGTGTTTTAGTGTTTTTCTTGTTTTAATTATGAATTGTATTTTGTGTGTGTGTGTGTGTGTGTGTGTGTGTGTGTGTGTGTGTGTGTATGTGTGTGTGTGTGTGTGTGTATGTGTATGTGTGCGTGTGTGTGTGTGTGTGTGTGTGTGTGTGTGTGTGTGTGTGTGTGTGTGTGTGTGTATTTCATCTTTTCGAGTGCTTTTATTCTCGTTGTCATCCGGCGGCATATGACCCTGGTTGTTGTATCGCCAGATTTTATTGTATATACTTATTCAGTTCAATTTACCCTACCCTACTCTTCTCAACCCTACACTAGCCCACCTCAGCCTACCCTACCCTACCCTGCCATTGCCGACCCAACTCTACCCTACTTTAACCTACCCTCCCCTGTACAGCCCTTTCACCACTACATTACTTTTCCTGTTTTCTTCTCTCTACCTTCGGATGATTTTCTTCACCTCTACAGTAGAGAGAAATTTCGAACTGGAAGGGTTAAATACTGCCATCATCAACCCCATCTCTATCAGGGGATCTCCTAAGCTGAATAAAATCATGCGGTCAGCTAGGACAATGTAAATAAGTTGTTCTCGACTTGAAAGATTAAATGATTCTGTCCCGTCATCCTAAGAGGGTTTTCTGAAGCTGTAGGATATCGTCAGAAGCTAGCAAAGAGTAAAAGTGACATCCGCAGACCGGGAGCTCAGCGTCCAGCGCTCCGCAGTTCAAATCCCAGAGGTGGACAGATGTTTTGACGTGCAGACGTTACCAGGGCGTAGCTTGGTGGCCTACCCTTAAATATTCTGGACTAATGGTGGTCTAGCCTCGTGCCCCTGCGCTCCACCACATAAAAAAAATAAAAATAAAAAGGAAAGCCAAGGGTCATGAATGAACTAAAGGACTGAACTAAGCGGGGAAGAACAAAAATCGTGGAGAAGATCGCCCCAAATCTGATGAGACAGTGTAGTATAACTGAGTGAAATAGGCGTTGGATATGACGGAACTATTATGATTTGTAATTATAATATGGAGTCCTAACACCCTGTCCAAACCGACCCAATCCTACCTCACCCTGCAAAAACCGACCCAATCGTACCCCACCCTGCCAAAACCGACCCAATCAAACCCCACTCTGCCAAAACCGACCCAATCCTAACCCACGCTGCCAAAACCAACCAAAACCTATCCTATACTCTGTCATAACCGACACAATCCTACTCACCCTTCCAAAACCGATCCAACCCTGCCAAAACCGACCCAATCCTACCCCACCCTGCCAAAAAAGACTCAATCCTGCCCCACCCGGCCAAAACCGACCCAACGCTACCCCACCCTGCCAAAACCGACCCAATCCTACCCCACCCGGCCAAAACCGACCCAGATCGAGCCCCGGAGGTGAACAAAGGTTTTTATATCATATAGACGTTTTATATTTTATATTTTACAACTTTCAGAGGCATTTACTCAGCTTTAGGAGTCTTATGGATAGGCTCAATCAAACGTATCGAACCTCCCATGTTAGAAAAAATAGCTTACAGAAATGCGTCCTCGTACTGAAGGGGCGGAATGGACAGATCGAGGGACTAAGATATTGAATTATGTATAAGACTGGTTTTGTTGTTATTTCTATTATTATTATTATTATTATTATTTCAGGCAAATGTCCCAGGCTTCTAGACTGGCTGACTAGCGAATATTATTAAGTCTCCCGTGGCTCCGTGCTCCTTCCACTCAAGAGCCTGCACTTCACGCATTCCACGCACAAGATGGCGTCACCGCTGCATTCCTGCGAAGACGAGAGGTCAAGAGGACGACACTTGCTTTTTGTTTGTTTGTTTACTGTAATTGCTTATAGTTGTGATCCCTCCAACTTGAATGCTCAGTTGTAACTATAGATAACTAGAATACGATGCTAGTCACGAAGAAGGGCTATGAAAAGATACAGAGCTCGTAGTATTGGCTGGATGAATCACTCTTGCGTGATAATCAAAGACGGTGAATAAAACCCACACTTGTAGACGAAGACTATAATTACCAAACAGTATCGGTGGACACTGCCACCATCTTCAGTGGTCAAGATAGTGAGAGGGAGTGACGTACTGATTATACAAGGGTTCCTTTTTATGCTTGTGTGTGTGTGGAAGGGTGGGGTAAAGGTGAGGTGGGGTGGGGTAGATTGTAAGCGGGGATTAACCCAAGGGGGATTTTGGGGGGGACATTACCGGACAGGTCAGGTGTAATTCCTATCTGACCTTACCTACTATCTGACCTTACCTGCTACGACACAGGTAAGGTCAGATAGGAATTACACCTGACCTGTCCGGTAATGTCCCCCCCAAAATCCCCCTTAGGTTAATCCCCGCCTACAATCTACCCCACCCCACCTCACCTTTACCCCACCCTTCCACACACACACGCATAAAAAGGAACCCTTGTATGGTCAGTATGTCACGACTATCTTGACCACTGAAGATGGTGGCAGTGTCCACCGAAACTGTTTGGTAATTATAGTCTTCGTCTAGAAGTGTTGGTTTTATTCACCGGCTCGTAGTATTTTTTTCTTTTAACTAAGATACATGAAATAAGCTGCAAAAATACGAAAATACGAGCTTACTTAATGTAAATGAATTATAGTACGTTCAAGATGGAGGGAAGGCATTTTGTATATTGTTTGTGATGTTATAGTGTCTCTCAGGATCCTAGGATCCTCTCTCGGCTGAACCAAATTGTCTGGCGTCAGCTGGAACATGATGCTAGAGTTATGTCGGTCGTGAGGGGGTTAATGGTGACGGTATTGACACTGTCAGGCTCCTATGACTCACTCAGTCGAATAAAATCGTCTGAGTCAGCTGAAATGGGATAATAGAGTTGTCCCAAGCACAAGAATCTTAACCCTCTGGTGCTTGGGACCAGGGTTAAGATTCTTGTGCTTGGGACAACTCTAGTATTCCAGTCCAGCTGACAGACGATTTTGTTCGGCTGAGTGAGTCATAGGAGCCTGACAGTTACTACAATGTCACCATTAACCCCCGCATGACCGGCATAACTCTGGTATATCATGTTCCAGCTGACGCTAGACAATTTGGTTCAGCCGAGTGGGTCTGGGGCCTGGGGGGCACTAAATGAAAATATCCAAAAAATATTAAAGGGGGGGCTATATCGATTTTGCCACAGGAGGTATACCAAAATTGGACTTTTTAATAAAACCCCCTCCTCTCTCCCTGTGTTTTGTATATGTCCCTCTCTGTCTGCCTGTGGTGTGTCCTGTCCCTCTCTGTCTGCCTGTGGTGTGTCCTGTCCCTCTCTGTCTGCCTGTGGTGTGTCCTGTCCCTCTCTGTCTGCCTGTGGTGTGTCCTGTCCCTCTCTGTCTGCCTGTGGTGTGTCCCTCCCTCTGTGTGTGTGTGTGGTGTGTCTACTCTGTGAAGGTGGCTGTGTACGTGTCTCGTGTGTGTGTGCCTTGATGTGTGTATGTTTGTAGTAGTGTGTGTGTGTGTCTGTGTGAAGGTGGCTGTGTACGTGTCTTGTGTGTGTAGTAGTGTGTGTGTGTGTATGTAGTAGTGTGTGTGAACTGAAATGTAAGTATGGGGCCTTGTGGTTTTAAGGAAAGCCTGCTACGCAAACTTCCCTCAGCCACATTTTAAAGAAACCTCTATCACACCGGGACTTGAACCCGGGTCCTCCTGATCAACAGGCCAGCACCATGCTGACCATGCTACCGCGGCCCCACTAGGATAGCGGCTAAAACTTCTACTGTATTTTATTTCTTTACATGTTTACAAAAAATGGGAAATTGGACAACATGCATAGACTAAACTAAATTGTCATGTACCTATTAATGTCGCTTTAGGAGGAGATATCTCGAAATTTCCTGAGCAACTTGGAATACCTAAGCCTGCAGTTTAATGCTAATCATGAACAAGTGCTATGGAAAGAATATAGAGCAGTTGCTACTTATATAAAGGGAGAAAGTAAAAACTGCAACTTAGACTGCTATCCAACGGCAGGACTTAAACGATTAACCATATATTACATAAACTTAACACACTGAGTGACACAGAAACTAAACATATGATACAAATTCTTTAATGAAACTTATAATGAGAGTACAAATGACAAAATATACACTGCACAGGAAGACAGTACAGTACTCAGTGGTCATACCTTGAGAATGAAAGCCTATCTGTTGTACCGATTTATAGACGGAAGAGATGAATCGGTAAATTTGATCCACAGTAAAAAATAATAATAATAATAATGAATACATAAAACAATAAAGACAAACCATATCCACCCTAAACTGACAAAAACCTGGCATCTCTCCACCTTGAATGCTGAGCTGTTTCTAGAGATAAAGACTAGATTATCATGCAAATCACAATGAAGATCTATGGGGAGGATGCAAAACCATAATACTGACTTATTCTGCCACTTAGATACAGGAACTAAGCAGCAGAAGGACTAAAATTTGTCAAGGTGAGCCAACTACAATGACACAGATGAAGTCTGAGATTATATAATGTGTAATCATGAACTGATTGCATCATTCAGTAAAGATTACAAAAGGAAAAGCTATCAAATCTGAAAGTGTAAGTACTATACAAGATATGATTAACCTTGTACATCCATATTCTGAGATATGCTTCCTATATCATAGCCTACACACAAATTCATCCCCCTCAACAGTAATGGTATATTCCTGCTGTCTCCTGACTTCCAATCAACTTATGAAACCTCTCTCCTAATTACAGTACAGTAATATGTTAATGAAGGCTGCTAGTAATTACCTTCAGTATGATAATTCTTATTTAAAGGTAGCAGCAATGGCTAATGAAGGATGTAAGGTATGCAGTCCTTCCAGTTCAATATACTATATCTCCAATCAGGCTTTATCCAGTGTCTCTCCTACACATGTTAAAGAATGTCATATGGGACTCTAACTTTGAAAAGTCTCTCCTATGCTGATTAACATAGTTTAAAGGTAACAAGAATGGCTTAATGAAGCCTGTCCCTAACCCCTTCAGTCCAAAAGCTCTCCTATCAACCTTTAATTACTTTCCTACTGAACAGGTTCCTGAAGGTTGTAATGTGACCCTTCCAGTTTGAAAAGTCTTACCCAAGCTGAATAACAGTCTTAAATTAGCAAGAATAAAGGCTAATCATTGGAGCAGTTTGTGCCATGTAATCCAAAAGATGTAGTTATATTCTCATTTTACTATCTATTTCTACCACCAGACCATCATATCTAACTTGAGACAGACATATAGTACTGTATTAAAGGGATTAATGGAGGAAGAACAGGACTGAAGAGTATTGTATCGGTGCTGTAATAAGAAGGGGTAGGACTTTGGGCTATGTTTGGTGTCCACTGTTTAGTAACTCTGCAAGTGTATTCTGATCATTACTTGTTCGCTTTAACACAAGTCTGCCTAAGGAGTCTTTCGTACTGTACACATGGTGCTAAGAGGGACTCCTTCGTGTGGTGGGACTGATATAATCATGTGGCTTAACTACAGTACAAGGTAATACAAAATTATGTCCCTCACCACCCTCTTTTTCCCCCAGACCAGTTTTGGCGCCAGCAGTCCACCAAATTCACATTCAGATAAGCCTACGGTTACTACTGCTGGTTCAGTACAACCTGCCAAATCCAAACATCCAATTTCCAAAATATTTTTTCATGATATAGAGGGGTGTTGATATCATGTCCTCACACATTCAAGGCATAACTGAAGACTGAGTTCTTTTGTGGACATGTTTAAGAGCAGATAATAAGTTACTAATGCAAGTGCTTCAGTTTACTTATTGTTCTCAATTGCCTTGACTACATTATTTGTTTCACAAGTCATTTCTCACAGCTGCCATTATGATTCCACTTTCCAAAATGTTCCATTTTGCATAAAGCCTTTGGACCTAGGCATTTTGGATCTGAAAGGTTGTACTGTACACCTACTACTACTGTTCTTCTTAGATGGATACAATAGTTTACTTATCTGTTATCATTATCATTGTGGTAGGTGGTGGCGACCATCATCCACTCTCTTGATGTAGTGCTGCCTACTCCTTCCTTAGTCTTTATCATTCTTTTTCTGTGCCTGCCCTCCTCTCTTCCTATTTCTCCCATCTTTTCTGTCACTTCTTATTGTTTTTCTTTCCTTTACATGTGGCTTTACATTGAGTGACAAGCCAAATGGTTTCCTGTAAGCCAGGAAACCATTTACAACGCTGGGTGGTAACCATATAACCAAACCATACGTGCTGCCTACGTGTCAACAAGTGGGTTGGTGGAGGCTTAGTGCCCCTCCCCGTAAAACAAATAACTCAAAGTCAAATGGCCACCCCTTGCGGGATTGTGGCGTCTGGCAATAGATAGATAGATAGATAGATAAAAAATACAGTCTCATCATACTTCTTTCACGGTGTAGGATCCTGTGGCTAGGCTAACCTAGTCCAATACATGTAAGGGTAGATGACCTGTCTACATCCCTTGGTGGTGTTATAAAAAAAAAAAATCCAATTGCTTCTCGGGGACAAAGCCATGCATGGATGTCATTCTGACTGGGCGTTCTAACCCCTAGATGTCCTTTTCCGGCCACATGCCCTTACTGGCACCAACCTGTGTCATTGTAGGGTATGGGGTATGACGCATAAACTGCATGTATGATAGTGAAGAGCAGGTAGTTATAGAAATGTTTGGCAGAGTATGCTGGCCTACCCTCTATGTTAGTGACACTGAAAAATGTCAAGGGGGAGCTCCAGCTCTCCCTATCACCAGCTTTTCCACCTTCCTTGAGAGTACAGTACTGCCCTCACAGGCTGGTACCATACTACAGCCTGCTCCCGATAATAATTATAATAATAATACATTATAATAAAGGACATGGTAATTGGAACTTGGAATGTAAGGGGAGCGAATGATGAGGTGAAAGAGAGAGAGATTGTCCGGGTGCTCGAGGGTGCGAAAGTGGATGTATGTGGAATATCTATCTATCTATTGCCAGACGCCTCAATCCCGTTTGGGGTGGCCACAAACAAATCGCCTCCAAGTCGCCCTGTCCCTCGCCATTTCACTACCCTGCTCCCAACTCACACCCCCCTCTCTCATATACCTCTCCACCCCATCCCTCCATCTCATCCTCGGCCTCCCCCTCCCTCTTCCCCCCTCCACCTCACTCACATACACTCTCTTCATCAGTCTGAAACAAAATGGAGAGGAGAAAGTGTGAGAGAATGGGAGTATGGATGGGGTATATGTGCAGGAGTAGGTGAGAATGAGAGGGCAAAGGAAGGAGTATATATTGTTGTGAGTAAAAGATGGAAGAGGAGCATAAGACAGTATGGATAAGTTGGGTCAAGGATTGTGTGGGTAAAGTTGAAAGTTGGAATACAAATGTGGGCGATTGTGTGTGTGTATGCACCAACGCAAGATCGTGCTAGAAGAGTGAGAGAAGAGTTCTGGACAAATGTAGAACTGTGCATGGAAAAGTCTGGAAGGAATGACAGAGTGTTTTTGATTGGTGATATGAATGGTAAAGTTGGGAATGTGAAGGTGGATGGAATAGTTGGTGAGCGGGGTGTGCCTGCTGAGATAGATGAGAATGGGAGTGCGTTAGTGGATATTTGTGCTGGGAGGGGGTTGGTGATAGCCAATACCCTCTTCAGGCATAAAATGATCCACAGGTATACATGGCGAGTGATGAGAAGGGTGGGTGGTGAACTGAATGAAAGGAAGGCAATGATTGATTATGTGTGTGTGGATGAAAGGATGCGAAGAT
This sequence comes from Coenobita brevimanus, assembly GCF_032717465.1. Classification (NCBI taxonomy): domain Eukaryota; kingdom Metazoa; phylum Arthropoda; class Malacostraca; order Decapoda; family Coenobitidae; genus Coenobita; species Coenobita brevimanus. The sequence goes on from NW_027643618.1 coordinate 105,613, forward strand.
GTGTAAAGGATGCAAGAGTGTATAGAGGTTGGGGGAGTGGACTTTCTGACCACTACTTGGTGGTGGCCAGAATTAGGATTCAAGTAAGATGGAGGAATAGAAGAAGGGAAAGACGAGAGGAAGGAGTAGTTGCAAGGAGAGTGGAAAGGTTACAAGAGGATGAGAAAAAGGCAGAGTATAAGAGAGAAGTGGAGGAACGATTGGGCAAATATGAATTGGAGCAGATGGGAGACGTGGAAGGTGTGTGTAGGATATTTACAGAAGAAATATGTGCAGCATGTGATGTGGTGTGTGGAAGGAACAGAAGGCGGAGGGGGGTGCAAGGAACGACGTGGTGGACTGAAGAGGTGAGACAGGCTGTGGCACAAAAGAAGAAAGCATACAATGAATGGATGAGAAATAGGGGCGTGGAAGAAGTTGAGAGGCGGAAGAGAGAGTTATATGTAGAAAGAAAGAAAGAGGTTAAAAGATTAGTAAGAGAGAGTAAGAAGAGAGTGGATGAGGAATTTGGAAGGAATTTGAGTGTAAAGTGGAGGGACTGTAAGAAAATGTTCTGGAAAGAGGTGAAAAGAGTAAGACAGGGTGGAAGTGAAGTTAGCAGGGGAGTGAAAGATAAAAATGGTAGATTACTAGTGGAGAAGGGAGAAAAAGTGAGCAGATGGAGAGAACACTTTAAGGAATTGTTGAACATAGAGGATGGAAGTAATGCGAGTATAAGTGGCTGGGGAATGGCTGGGAGGAGGAGGGAGGTGAGAAGACAGGAAGAAATCAGTAGGATAGAAGTTGTGGAAGCAATGAAGAAAGTTAAATCTGGGAAAGCCCAGGAACTGATGGAGAGTGTGATGAAATGCTGAAGCATGGGGGAGAGATAGTAGTAGAATGGATGTGGAAGATGTGCAGATTGGCCTGGAAGGAAGGTAGAGTCCCGGAGGATTAGAAATCAGGTATAATTATTCCCTTGTACAAAGGAAGAGGGGAAAGAGAAGTGTGTGGTAATCAAAGGGGCATTTGTCTTCTTAGTATAATAGGAAAAGTGTATGGTAGGATACTTATTGACAGAGTTAGAGAAAGAACAGAGAAATTAGTTGGAGAAGAACAGGGAGGCTTTAGGAAGGGAAGAGGTTGTGTAGATCAGATATTCATTCTTAGATCTTGAGTGGAAAAGTTTCTAGAGAAGGGAAAGAAGCTGTATGCGGCTTTCATGGATTTGGAGAAAGCATATGACAGGGTGGATAGACAAGGATTGTGGAAAGTGTTAAGAATATATGGAGTAGATGGGAAGTTGTTGAATGCTGTGAAGAGTATGTACGATGGTGCGAAGGCTGCAGTGCGTGTGGATGGTGAACTAAGTGAATTTTTCTCTTTGAACGTTGGGTTGAAACAGGGATGTGTCATGTCTCCATGGTTGTTCAATCTGTACATGGATGGGGTAATAAAAGAGGTACAAGGTAGGGTAGTGGATGTTGGAGTGGCCCTGGTGAAAGAGGATAGTGTCTGGAAACTCCCTGTACTGTTGTTTGCAGATGATACTGTGTTGTTGGGTGAAGACGAAGGGGAGCTGCAAGGCTGGGTGAAGACGAAGGGGAGCTGCAAGATGAGTTTGGGAGAGTGTGCAAGAAACGGAATCTAAAGGTGAATGTAGGGAAGAGTAAAGTGATAGTCTTTGAGAGAGGTGAAGTCAGTGAATGTACAGCGGGGTTGGATGGTGAGGAATTGGAAAATGTGAGTACGTTTAAGTACTTGGGTAGTGTGATGAGTAAGGATGGAGGTTTGGAGGGTGAAGTGCTTGAAAGGGTACAGCAGGGAAGAAAGGTTGCTGGTTCTTTGAAAGCAGTGATAAGAAACAGGGAAGTGAGCATGGAAGTGAAAAAGTTACTACATGACAGTATTGTGATACCAACTCTAACGTATGCAAGTGAAGCTTGGACGTTGTTTAAAGGACACAAGTCAAGAGTGAGAGCAGTGGAAATGAGTTATTTAAGAGGAGCCTGTGGAGTCACGTGGAGAGACAGGCTGACGAATGAGGATATAAAGGAGCGTTGTGGTGTGGATGTGGATGTGATAGGAAGAGTTATGAGAACACACTGAGGTGGTTTGGCTATGTGAAGAGGATGGAGGGTGAAAGACTGACGAAGAGAGTGTATGTGAGTGAGGTGGAGGGGGGAAAAGGGAGGGGGAGGCCGAGGATGAGATGGAGGGATGGGGTGGAGAGGTATATGAAAGATGGGGGTGTTAGTTGGGAGCAGGGCAGTGAAATGGCGGGGGACAGGGCGACTTGGAGGCGATTTGTTTGTGGCCACCCCAAACGGGATTGAGGCGTCTGACAATAGACAGAGATAGATAGAAGATTAAATAACTAAAGCTAACACTGATTTGAACTAATACACATCTGGTCCACAGGTCGTGCTGGAGTCTGCTGCCTTGACGCTGCTTCCTTGCCACACTGGTCATACCCTGCTGAAGTTTGATCTGCCCTGCCGTGAGAAGCCTGACGGTGGTGTGGTGTCTTCCCCTACTCTGAGATGCCTGGTGGTGGTGTTGGTGGTAGTGGTAGTGGTGGTGGTGGTGGTGGTGGCGGCGGCGGCGGCAGCGGTGGCGGCAGGGTGTCGTGTCTTCCCCAGCCGTGAGATGACTTGCTGCTGCTGCTGGTGATCTGCCCTGACCTGCCAAGAGAAGCCTGGTGGTGATGGTGTGATCTGCCTTGCAAGTCGGGTCGCTCCCCTCCAGGATGTTCTGTGGACAAATGCTACTTTTGAATGCATATTTTATATTGCTGTCTCTGTTAATGTATTCTATACTGAAGTATTAATAATGAAAACTTAAATTTTCTGTCTTGTTTCATTACCTTTTTAACTGTGGCTTTGACTTAATATAGGTGATAAGTATATTGCGCTCTGCAGTCTTGTGTGTTGTGGGGACAGCTTTTGTGATGAGCTAAGACATTCTGATCGCTTCACCAAATTACTACTCAGCCTTGTGACCAGTGGACATAAAAGATTATACAATACAATGATATACAGCTAAGCATAAAAAAGGTTATGGGAATTCTCCACCATGCAATCAGTGGACCTAAATTAAAGCCTATATTATAAAGCAAAGCCTGAAGAGGGTTGTGGGAAGTAGATAATGATGCAGGGTAGACACTGGTAATGTTCACTGAGCCGTGCCCGCAACACACAAGAACTGGGTGGCGTAATATATGAACCACCTTGTATAATGAAAGGCCGTAAGTGTGTGCTGACTCACAAACTTGCCACCAATGCCCCGTCATAACTATTATTGTGTCTTGTAGGAAGCACAAAGAAAACAGGCCACAGAATACCTCCTTGTCTCTCGTTCCTCCTACACAAACATACACGCCTTTCACTTTAACTTGACACAGAGTTTCATTTAAAGCATATGAGAATGTCACGCAGATCAGTAGCAGAAACAGCCAATACTACAGCCCAACATCCTTTCCACGGCACTCATTCGTGACTACCATCATATTCTAGTGATAACTATCGCTACTACTCGGCAAACCTTATGGAAACTATAAGCTATCTGTCTATCCATCTATCTATTGCCAGACGGCTTAATCCCGTAAGAGGTGGCCACAAACAAGTCGCCTCTATGCCACCCTGTCCCCCGTCATTATGCATCACTTCCCCTAATTCACACACACCCTCTCTCATATACATCCCAACTCCATCCTCCACTTATAAGTAATACATTAAAACAACCGTGAATTACTGTCGCACAAGCTGAGCCGTAATCATATCCAACACAAACACGAAGGAGCTTTAAAGAACAGAAAACAATACCTTGATAGCAGAAGACACTAAGACCACAAGTACTGACAGCCTACACCAAGAAACATAACTAATTTCAGTCAGAGACCAAGTGAATATGAGAGGCACACAGTTCATCACTTCAGCTCAAGATCCGTCCCACCCTTGTAACCTTATGTTGCATCATCCTCTCCACAAATAAACCAAATCGAACAACCGCCCAATACTACACAGATTATCTTTGCAACATGTCCCCTCCTCCACCAAACTCTACACTTCCCAGACACATACATAAACACACAGACACCCCAGCCAGCCAAAACTTTCTCTACCAAACACATACATAAACACACACACACCCCAGCCAGTCAAAACTTTCTATACCAAACACATACATAAACACACAGACACCCTAGCCAGCCAAAACTTTCTATACCAAACACATACATAAACACACAGACACCCTAGCCAGCCAAAACTTTCTACCAAACAGCATCCTTCATGTGCCACCACCAGACATACACCCTTCAGACACTACCGAACCCAGAGACACGAGTACACCAACCTTCCCTGCTACAATACTAACACAAAATATAACACACATACAATCCCCTGTGCTCATACTGCAACGTGGCACCACCACACCACAGCACACCCACTCACTTCCTGCACCACACCACCACAACACAGACAGTCCTTCAACATAGCACTGGGTTCACATCCAGAGGAGCCTAAGATGTAATAAGGAACAACAACAACTCAGGCTAACTTAAAGTGAAACGAGTATAGTTACGATATGAAAATTATTTCAAGTTATTTTGTAAGCGCTTCGGGTACACAAAGTTACAAAGCCACAGGGAACGAACTGCATACCGAGGGTGTAATACTACGGCGGCTTAGGGGGCTTTATACCACCTTTTCTTCAGTGATTTATTGTTCAACCGAGCGAGCATAGAGAGCAAGCAAGCGAGAACACTATATGACATGGTATATTAGGGTGGCAGAGAAATGCGCCAAGACTGCGTTGTCTAGGAAACTATTAAAGCCACAACGGATCTATGGACATCATTAGAAACCTAGTAAAAAAAAATAATAGGAGTTACTTGAGGGACTTTTCTCAAAATCTGCCGCGCCAGTTCTGATAAAAGGAAAATAAACGTACCAAACTGAGCACCAGAACCGAGTTATTTTAGTTTTTAAAACTACTGCTGATCTGTTCAGACAGCTGGAAAGCTTATGAAGAAGCAATTGATACTAAAGTTAAATAGACGCATGGTCAGTGTAGCGGGGTTTCGCCACTCCGCCCCCCCCCCCGTAGGCCGTATGGCGTGAGTGGAAATACGTATATAAATGAAGCCAAGGCATAAATATATATTGTGTGAAAGATACTGTGGATGGCTTGGTGAAATTATGGAGCCAGCAAGCGTTACGTACGGCATGAAACAGAGTGTTGTGAAGGGGCAAACCTGAAGTCGGGAGGGGAGAATTACCGGTGTTTTAGGGCTGGAATTATTGTGATTCTGATAGTGTAAATGCGTATGGAATTGTATGAAATATACGTCAAACAAGCTGCGAGTTTCCGTGAACGAGTGTGGTGTGTGCTAAAAATAGCGTTGCCTCATACTCTCAGGGAGAAGCTGACTCACACACACACTACGTAACTCCTCATCTTCAAATCCCTGGTCTAACTGGACAACACCCCTGGAGGAAGTGAGTTCTGCAAATTTTGTTGATATATATATAATAATCTATTACCATTACCTCTCCAACTTTCAGACAAATAACCATTTTCTCCTACAGATTACACATATGAAAGAAAGTAAATCTCCACAGCAGTAACTATAGAAGAGTTATGTTTATGTGTAGTAGGTTATAACAATAGGAAAACATCCATGGAAGATGTAACAGTCTGTACAGATAGGGGGAAAAAGTTGGTAGCATAGTCTTCAGGCAGGTGTGCAAGGAAAAAACTGTGTGTGTAAAAGTTGGTAGCGATCGGAAGAGTAACCTCACTTTGTCGGCCAATTACTCGAAAACTATTAGACTTATCGATTTCCTGTTACAACCATCATCAATACCACTAAATTCTACGTAAGATCAATACCAGAATGTAAGCATTTGGTAGCGTTTTGGGGGGTAAAAGGCGAGAGAAATGTTTTTATTCGTAGCGGTTGTTGTGTGACAAGCGCTCGGAGTAATAACATCATTTTGTCGGCCAGTTACTCGAAAACTATAAGACTTATCGATTTTCTTTTACAACCATCATCAATACCACTAAATTCTACGTATAATCAATACCAGAATGCAAGCCTTTGGTAGCGTTTTGGGGGGTAAAAGGCGAGTTTTTTTTTTTTTTTTCCTCGCGTTTGTTATCAGTGACAAGCGCTCGGAGTACTAACCTCACTTTGTCGGCCAATTACTCGAAAACTATTAGACTTATCGATTTTCTGTAACAACCATGATCTATACCATTAAATTCTACGTATGATCAATACCAAAATGTAAGCATTATGTTACGTTTTGTGCGAGAAAAGGCGGTGGAAATGAGTGTCTCTTCGCGGCTGTTACCATTGATTAACGCTCGTAGTAATACTCTCACTTTGTCGGCCAATTACTCGAAAACTATTGGACGTATCGATTTCACGTTTGAACCATGATAAAGAGCAGTAAATTCTACGTATGTACAATACATAACTATGTAATATTTATGATAAGAATTCGTTGTTACGTAGGCGGGAACATTGCGTACGCCGTGCGCGCATCACGAAAGTCAATCACGGACGGAGTGCCTAGTACTTTCTTTCGATTTACTCGAGAACTATGAGGCGTATGGGGTTCTTCTTTGAGATGGGGAAAGCTGGTGAATTTGGGCATATTACTATGTAATAAAAACATAAGGTGTCTGGGAAAATTTAGCTATCAGAGGTCAGTGAATTTTTTCCGAAAATGGCTTTCAGTTTTTGGCCATTTTCTCGAAAAGTATACATCATATCTCAACCGGATTTGTTTCGTTAGAAAGCTGATGAAATTCTCTATAAAAACTTATTAGATCATTTTCCTGTATGATGGAAAACATTCAAACGGCGATGTTGGGAAGTGAAAACAGTTTACTCGACCATGCTTCCAGGGCTAATAACTTTTTTTGCTGGTGTTTTCCTGTGTTTTGGTCCTGTTTATCAGATAGAACAAACATCGATGCCTACCTTGAGAAAGGTTTCATGGGAATACATGGATTTTTGGGTGGCGAAAATAAGGCAAGAATGTGTTTCATTCGCTCAAATTTGCTGCGCGCGCGCTCCCCGGCCGGGCGGCTTCGTCGTATAAAATCGTGAGCCAGAACACTTACTGAAACTTATCGTGTGCGAGAGGGTTAACATCAAGCCAGATGGATGGATGGATGGACGGATGGATGGATGGATGTGGAATCGTGGATGCTTGGACCGATGGTAGAGTTCCTGCTGTTTCGTCCTTCCACCTGCCGACAAATATCATCATCATCATCATCATCATAGCTGTCGTCGTCATTATCATCATCATCATCATAGCTGTCGTCGTCATTATCATCATCATCATCATAGCTGTCGTCGTCATTATCATCATCATCATTATTTACACCGTCATTCTCATTATCATTACCATTCTCATCATCATCATCATTATCATATTATCATCATCACCTACCTATCTATCTACTGTATTTATCTATATCGGTTTACCTATAGCCAGACGCCTTAATCCCGTAAGGGGTGACCACAAGCAAATCGCCTTCATGATGTACTGTCCTCTACCATTTAGCTCAAGTATCCCAGTCATATGTTTCTACTCTTTCCCTCCATCTCATCGTCGGTCTCCCCATCCCCCTCTATCCTTCCAGCTAACTCATGTGCACTCTTCTAGTCATTTTCTTATTCGCCATCCTCTCCACATGGCCAAACCATCTCGAAGTGTTTCTCTTAACGCTTTCAGTCTCATCCACATCAGCATCACAACGCTCCTTCATCTGCCCATTTGTCTGTCTGTCTCTCTATGAAACTCCACATGCTCCTCTCAAGTAGCTCATTTCCACCGCTCTCACTCTTGACTTGCGTCCTTTCAACAAGATCCAAGCTTCACTTCCATACTTTAAAGTGGGAATCACAGCATGCAGTGCCCTTTTTTTCATACTTTCATCCTCAGTTCCCTCTTCCTAATCACTGCTTTTTAGAGAACAAGCAACCCTCCTTCCCTGACGCATCATTCCAGTCACTTCATCCTCTAATCATCCATCCTTATTCATCACATTACATAAATACTTAAATGCACTCATATTCTTCCATTTCCTGGCTATGCAGCCTCACTGTGCATTCTGTAACCTCATACGTTGAGATGTTAAAGCATCACCACCATCAGCATCAACATCATTATCACCATCAATATCATCACCATCAGCCTGTGACACACCACTGCATGATAAGGACCCTCTCACCTTTCTCCACTCTGATCCATTGATTGTTAGCCAGTTCCGTCCTTGCTCGGTAGATCTGCATCATATGATCTCTCCATCTTGTTCTCTGTGCACCTCTTCTTCTCACTCCATCTCTGGCTTGCCATTCAGTTACGCTCGCTGTCCTTCTGTTGTCTCTTCTGTGAAAGACGTGACCTGAGGTGTGTGTGTGGAGTTACCTGGAAACAATATCAGAATTAATAGATGCGGGAGCTTCAGACCCCTTAGGTTAATCTCCTTGGTGTGGTGTGGTGTGGTGTGGTGGGGGGGGTTGTGGTGTGGTGTGGGCAGGGTTATGTGGTGAGGGTTGTGTGGTGCGTGAGGGTGGTTATGTGTGGTTTGGTGTGGCAGGGTGGCTTTGTGTGGTGTGGTGTGGGAGGGTGGTTATGTGTGGTGTGGTGTGGGAGGGTGGTTATGTGTGTTGTGGTGTGGCAGGGTGGCTTTGTGTGGTGTGGTGTGGTGTGGTGTGGTGTGGGAGGGTGGTTATGTGTGTTGTGGTGTGGGAGGGTGATTTTCTGTGGTGTGGTGTAGGAGGAGGATTTTTTTGTGGTGTGGTGTGGTGTGGGAGGGTGGCTTTGTGTGGTGTGGTGTGGGAGGGTGGCTTTGTGTGGTGTGGTGTGGTGTGAGAGGGTGGTTATGTGTGGTGTGATGTGGGAGGAGGATTTTTTTGTAGTGTGGTGTGGTGTGGGAGGTGGTTATGTGTGGTGTGGTGTGGGAGGTGGTTGTGTGTGGTGTGGTGTGGGAGGGTAATTTTGTGTCGTGTGGTGTGGTGTGGTGTTGTGTGGGAGGAGGATTTTTTGTGGTGCGGTGTGGGTAGGTGATTTTGTGTACTGTGGGAGTGTGATTTCGTGTCGTGTAGTGTGAGAGATTGGTATGGTGTGGTGTGATACGGTGTGGGAGGGTGGTATTGTATGGTGTGGTGTGAGAGGGTGATGGTGTGTGACAATGTGTGGGACTGGTAGAACGTAACTTGGCTTCACTATAATCACTAAAGCCTATATGAGTACAACATCTCTCATCCGAAAATGGTTAGTGAGAAGCAGACGGTCAGGGCCGGTCCTAGAGCTACTGTGATAAAGTGTAGAAAATCATGTGTTGTATCCTTAAAATAAAAAAGAATATGTGAGGTTAATTCTTACCTTTAAATAAAGACCAAAATATATGTATTACTTCACTCATATTCATCCACTTCCTAACGATACATAAAGAGACGGTGATCAGTGCATTATGGAACCCTGTGCTGTGATTTATGGGATGTAATAAGCTTTTCAGAATATTGCGTAAGTGTCTCGTAATTGTACAGGTAAAAGGTCATATGTTCTTGGAATAATATTTACCCTTGAAATAAAACTATGAATGTGTGGAAATAATTCTGCCATTTGAATAACTATGGTATCATCAACCAAGATATACATACACGAACAGAAGCAAGCACACACACACACACACACACACACACACACACACACACACACACACACACACACACACACACACACACACACACACACATGCCCAGTCACCAAAACACGAAGTTAAACAGAAAGGAATGGGAGAGGTGACTCAGCCAATGACTTGAAGATCGTCGTCATCATCATCGTCGTCGTCGTCTTCGTCGTCGTCGTCTTCGTTGTCGTAATCATCACCATCATCATCTTCTTCGTCGTCATCATCATCATCATCATCGTCAGCAGCAGCAGCATGTCATCACCATCCCAACACTGTAAAAAATGTAGTACAGAAGTTATATCAATATCATCACCATTATCATCAAATACATCACTATCATATAACCATATTCTAGAGTTTGCATCAACATCATCATCAGCAGCAGCAGCAACATCATCAGCAGCAACATCCGTCTTCATCATCATCATTATCATCATCAGCCTGTGACACACCACTGCAGGATAAGGACCCCTCTCACCTGTCTCCACTCCGATCCTTTGGTTGTTAACTCGTTCCGTCCCTGCTCGGTGGATCTGCGAGTATCATCTCTATCTTGTTCTCTGTGTGCCTCATCCTCTCACTCCATCTCTGGTCTGCCATTTAGTTACGCTGGCTGTCCATGCGTTGCCTGTTCTGTGGAAGACGTGACCTAAGGACTGCGTGTGGACTGACCTGTAAACAGGAGGACAAATATACGTGTGTTGCAGCATCACTACTATACCCTGTTCACTCTAACTTGGCGTAAAATTGCAATCTCTTTCTTAAATTTTGCGTTGTGACAAGGGGTTAACACTAGAATGGTGCTAGTCACGAAGAAGTGGTATGGAAATGATGTAGAGCTGTAAGTTTAATTCTTTCACTGAACTACCGGAAATAAGCTGCAAAAAAACGACTATCTCGGCCTTGGTAAAATGAAGGAACACCACCACAATATACGCGTACGTGTGTGTGTGTGTGTGTGTGTGTGTGTGTGTGTGTGTGTGTGTGTGTGTGTGTGTGTGTGTGTGTGTGTGGTGCGAGGTGCCTGTGTGTTACCATGGTAACCTCCCGACACCATCACAGTTACATACACACATTTCCCCACCAGCAAGTTCCATTAGAGAGTACTGTGTGTGTGTGTGTGTGTGTGTGTGTGTGTGTGTGTGTGTGTGTGTGTGTGTGTGTGTGTGTGTGTGTGTGTGTGTGTGTGTGTGTGTGTGTGTGTGTGTGTGCATGCGCTTCAGGACAAAATAACTTACATACAATATTTTTTTTCCATCACATTGTCCCTCTGAAATCTGAATCGCACTTATCAGTTTACATTCAGGTCCCAAACTGTACTGTTGGGTGGACAGGGACAAGGGAGCAGGCAAACCTAGTCCACCAGTCTGATCGGCACGAGAATCAACAGGACGACACTCACACTGCTATTTCACTGGTGCTGAGACACCAACATTGAGGCAGTACAAGGCAGAGTTGCCGTGAATTGCACACTGGTTGTGACGTCATTATTGCACACGGTCTCGTTTAGTAACCAGGATGACAGAGGATGTATTGTTGGTATAACTACCATAAAATTTGGTATACTGTGAATACTGGAAGAGAGGGTATAATTAATGATGTCAGACCTATTATGATTCAAGTGTAAGGACGTTAAATGATTAAGAGAGTTAATAAGTCAGCAAATGTTGATTAATAACAAGACAGGAGACAAGTAAGTTTATCCACATCCAAGTTTTCTAGTATATCAACTGTACACGATTTACAACATTGTTTCGGTATTTCTTTAATATTACAAAGTAAGTGTGCACTGCTAATGGTTGGCACGAGTCTTGTAAATAATATATCTATTTTTTTAATTATATCGCCGGGTGCGTAGAGGTAGACTGTTCAACGACGTATTCTTCCTTGTTTTAAATGACAGTATTATAGACAAAAGCTACATATTCGTTGGTTTAACTGTGAAGGGTCTAAATAACAATACATGTTAATTCCTACCAATCATGACAAAATCCTCCTTATTCCTAGAAAATAACGTGAATAATTAGTGTGGAACGACGTCCGCCTGCCCACATTCATGCTCGTCGTTCATTTGTTTTTCCACATTAGCAGACGATTTTCCACAAAACGGCAGCACTGGACTACAAGGCCTCCTCATCTCCCTCACACTAACATCCCCCTTGTCTCATCAGAATTACGTCTAGTAGCCTTATAGGTATTATTTCTTTGGGCCATGATACTTCCTGGCTGTCAGTGAGATATCCTTGTGTCCTAATGTAGTCACCTTAATGGCTAAAAACAGCAAATAGCCAACACTTACCTCAGGGGAATGATGCAACAGCAACACACACACACCCTCGTCCTTCCACTGTCATACGGCCACTAGCAAAAGTAGCCAAGTAGCGACGCCTACCAAGACGACAAACTTGTCCAGCTACTTTCACAACCACTAGATGGTACCCTGGCCCTCTCATAGTAGGGGCAACTCTAGTATTTTATTCCAGGTACTGCTTGGCGATAGCATTCAGCTGAGAGTGAGTCATACTACTATAAGAGTGTTAATGCTGTCTCTATTAACTCTCATGATCATACAGGTCTCTTTACCAGCCCTACACAAAAATAAATTGTGTGTGTGTGTGTGTGTGTGTGTGTGTGTGTGTGTGTGTGTGTGTGTGTGTCTATGTGTTTTGTGTGTGTGGTGTGAGGTGCCTGTGTGTTACCATGGCAACCTCCCGATACCATCAAAGTTACATACACACATTTCCTCACCAGCAAGTTCCACTAGAGAGTACTGTGTGTGTGTGTGTGTGTGTGTGTGTGTGTGTGTGTGTGTGTGTGTATGTGAGTGGGTGGGTGAATGTGTTGTGTGTGGAGGGTGGGGGGTGGGGGTGAATGGTTTGATGTGGTTGCTGTGTGTGTGTGTGTGTGTGTGTGTGTGTGTGTGTGTGTGTGTGTGTGTGTGTGTGTGTGTGTGGTGTTGTCTATGTGTACCAGGTGACCCTGTGTGTGTGTCCGGCAGGGACACTGCGTGTGGATGCATTGTAGAGCTCATAGTGAACCTGTTTGAATGAAGGTTTGGGTATGCATATCAGTAAATGTGCATATATATGCGTGTGTCTGTGTGTGTGTGTGTGTGTGTGTGTGTGTGTGTGTGTGTGTGTGTGTGTGTGTCCATATGAGTATTCATAAATGTGTGTGTGTCCATATGAGTATTCATAAATGTGTGTGCATCAGTGTGTGTACTCATCAGTGTGTGTATGCATCAGCGTCTGTGTGTATCAGTGTGTGCATACATTGCCGTGTGCGTGTATCAGTGTCTGAATGCATCAACGCGTGCGCGCATCCATGTGTGTGCATCGGTGTGTTTGTGCCAGCGTGTGTGCGTACATCACTGTGTACATGCAACAATGCCTGCATGAATCAGTATGTGTGTATTGAACCAAATGTGGGTGCATCAATATATATGTACTACCATGTGCTTGCTTGCTTCCAGGAGCATAAACTTTGTAAATATAGGTAAATTAAGTTCGCCTTCGTGCATTCCCTGTATGTATGTATGTATGCATGTATATATGTGTGTGTGCAGGTGTGTACATGTGTGCACGTGGGTGTGCGTCTGTGTATGTGTCTATTGTATTGGTGCGGTTTTTTGAGCCCATGCCTGTGTACGTGAATGCACTTACAGCAGATTTATGACTACAGAACTTAGCTTATTTTTGCCAACACGTTCTTACCCTAAAATACAAGCCTCAGTAGTCACTTTATATTCAGGTTCTGATCTGTACTGCTGCGTGGACAGAGACAAGGGGGAAACAAACCATGTCTACCAATTTGATCGGCACGAGAATCCACAGGACGATACTCACTTATTTCACTGGTGCTGAGACGCAAGGACTGAGATGCTGCACGGCTCCCTTCCCTCGCACACTGCCCCCTTGTCTCATCAAACTGACGTGTATTACCTTTAATTTTTACTTGTCTTTGGCCTATGATACTTCCTGGCTGTCAGCAAGATATCCTTGTGTCCTAATGTAATGATCTTAATGACTAAAAACAGCAAAATCTAACTCTTACCTCAGGAGATTGAGTCAACGCATCCTTACCTTCCCATCTCCTTTACTCTCTGATACCTTCTTCGTCTCACCGACAAATACACTTGTTACCTATATTTTTTACATGTCTTTAGCTTATAACACTCCCTGGCTGCCACTAATATATCTTTGTGTCCTAGTTTACCCCCCTGAATGGCTAATAACAGCAAATTCCAACACGTAACCACAAGAAAGCGCCGACGTTCCCTCTCCCTCTCGTCGTCCGGCGGCCACTGACTGACAGAGGCAAGCAGCGAGTCCTACCAAGCTTAGAATCTTTGCTAAGCTACTCTTATAGCCAAAAGATGGTATGGTGACCCTCTCATGACACTAGTGTTCCATCCTAGCTAATCCTAGACGCTTTGATCCACCTGAGAGTAAAGCATAGGAAACAGAGAGTGATCGTACTGGCATAATTTACAATGTTATTATTGGAATATTCTCCCATCCTTATATTGCTGAGGCCAGACGGTTTTATTCAGCTGAAAGTGGGTTGTAGGAGCCTTGTGTGTAAAAGAGAGCAGGTGTAGGGACGATAGCAATCAGAATCAGCAATAAAGTATTGTATCATTACTAAAAATTTATATGCATTAGATATCTGTTACGTATAGCACAAATTGAAGGTTCAGATAAAAGCAGAGATATAATTATGTGCTTTCTCTCTCTCTCGTTTTATCTTTCTCTTTCCACACCCTCTCCTCGTGTCTTCCCTTTAGCTGCCTCAGATGGGTAAGGGCTGTCTCCAGCTTATAATGCTCGCTCTCTTCATGCTGCACTTACTGCATTCACTTTAATAACAATAATAATATCAACAATAATAATAATGATAATAATAAACTCATCTTTCAACTTGTATTTTTTAGATTCCCTCTTGGAGGATAATTATAAATAAATGAAAACTCATGTTTCACGGGAAACATGAAGAATTTAATTTAGTTAACTTTCCTCCCCTCTCTCTTCCCCGTCAGTATAATATTCCTCGATAATCTTCTGTCTTTCTTTCTTTCAGTCTTTCCTCGTCTTTCTGCCTACGGGTGACTTTACACTCCCTCTTCTGTCTTTCATTCCTTCATTCTTTCCTCGTCCTTCTGCCTGTGGGTGACTCTACGCTGAGTGACAACCAAAATGGTTTCCTGTACACAAGGAAACCATTTACTATGCTGGGTGGTAACCATATAACCAAAATTTGGCGCCTGGTGGTTTAATGGGTAATTACTGTGCTCCAATCGGATTGAGCTGGTGAAGGTTTATATCCAAGGGATGGCTCGGGTCTATTGCTCACACAATGCCACTCAGGGATGAGTGAGGTTGGTCACTCTCATCTTAAATGTCAGGACCAACTGCCTAGCCCCGAGCTCCTACGCTCCTCATGGGGCAAAGTAGGATTGGATGATGATGGATGGATGAAATGAAAAAGAGCAGCGAATAAAAGCAAAAAGAACAGAGAATGAGATAAAGAGAGCAGAGACTGAAACAAAAAGCAGAAAGGCAGAATGGGGCCAGAAAAAGTGAAAAAAAGAAGAACGATAAAAAGAACACGGTAAGAGTAATATACGGCTTGGATAGGTGGTTCGGAGGCTGATGAGGACTGTGAGGAGTGATAAAGTATAAGCAGACGAGACAACGTGGTTCAGAGGCTGATGAAGGCTATGAGACGACCATGAATGATTTGAGAGGGTTGTCATTGTATAATCAGACAGGACGTGTACGACTCCCTTTATGGTGTATGTAATCAGCAGTAAAAAGCCTTGCAAACAGGAGTTTAGTAGAGGATAATCCACAAATATGGGAGTCAATGTTGTGCTTTGCCACATGGGCATATAACACAGCGTATCACAGAGTGTTAAAGGAATCCCCATTCTACCTCATGTTCCTAAGGGACCCTGGTGTCCCGTATGATGTCGTAAAACAGGAACCGATCTGCTATGATCTGGATAACTATAAAAATGAGATGGCCATTAAAGCTAATCGTACCTTTAAAAGATGTTTAAGGTACATTGAGGAAAGTCAAGAGGCCATGGAGAATCAACAGACATCGAGAGCAAAAGTAAAAGAGATTCCTACAGGAGATAGGGTTTATGTACGAAAGATTCCCAAGCCAGGAGAGCCTAAGAAACTTCAACCTCTATACGATGGACCTTATAGAGTGAAAGGGAAAATTAATGATGTGATAGTAAAACTGGTAGACATAAACACGGGGAGAGTCATGAAAGTCCACACAGACAGAGTCAGGCTTGCCCACGAAGATAATTTAGACGAGACAATGAATGGTAATGTGCGGAGAGCATATCCCCTCCATGAGGATCCTCTCCCACCAGAGGAAGTGCAAAAATATGAACTGAGAGATATTTTAGACGTAGAAAGAGCGGACGAAGGAAACGCCTCACAATTGCAGGAAACAGAGGCAAGTACTCAAAGCGTGCAGAGCTTGCACGAAGAGCAAGAAGAAGGTGCGGTGGCTAATTCGATTGATGATGCCGAAGGAGGAAGAAAAACCTATAGTTTAAGATCTACGGGACAGGTAACAGACTTACCTAATATTATGGATAGGCCTATAGAATACCTAAAATAAAAGTTGACCCTTTTTACAGGTCCTACTGACCGTGATCATCAGTGGACTTGGAAGTCAAGCATGGGAAGACCTACCAGTGAGAGCGGGACTTGCATTCACCGCACAACGTCAGGCCCACAGAATAATAATAATAATGACGTATAGAAAAGGGGGGGAAAGGAAGGAAGGTAAAGAATGATTGTGTATATGTGATGAGTGTTATGCAACCAGGGCGACGACACATGGTGGCAGGAACTAGGCCTTAGTTTAGTCTCCCGGCCTTACTGAGAGCTCTGGTCCTGGTTGCATTGTGTAAAGTGCATGTGTTTTTTTTTGTTTGGGTAGGATGGTAGGATACGGGTGTTAGGGTAAGGTGTTGTAGCCCTGGGGGGCTTGGGTAGGGGGATAAGGAAAGGGGAGGGGTGGAGGAAGGGCAGTATGGGGGGGTGAGGGTGTGAGGCGGGGGTGCTGGATATGAGGATGGCGGGTTATTACGTGGCTGTCGTGATCTTGATAATGGGTGTAGGGGTGGTTTAGAGTCTTAAGTGAATTGCAGGGTGTGAACTAAGTAGTTGATTAATAAAAGGGTCAGTAATAAATAAACTATTGGTGCTTAAGTGAACCCTCAGCGAAACACGAACATGTTCCGCCCTTGCCATGACGCGAGACTGGTGTGCATTGGTTCCCTGTGGGGTAACCAGACAGCGAGGCGCCGCGGAGCTGGGCGGCATGCGTCTACACCCAACCCGTAACATTTGGTAACTGAGGCGGTGATCGTTGGTGTGGCAGCGAGATGCGGATGAAGAGGTAGACGGCCCGCGGCGCCATGGCCTAACCGAAGCACACATACACCTCAACAAGCCAAGAGCGACACTGAGGGTCGCTGACTGGGCATGGGGGTTTTAAATGGGTTGAGGCAGACAGGTAGACGCCGCATTGGGGGCGGGGCTTGCAATAAAGAAAATTCCCACAACATGTAGGGGACCCTTATGTAACTTTGACGAATCTTTATACCGTCCATTGTCGTTTCGTTTTTATTTTCTCTCTCTCTCTCTCTCTCTCTCTCTCTCTCTCTCTTGTTCTTACGTTGCCTCCATGTTAAAAGGTCCTTTTATTTCTTAATGGCGGTGGTCTAATATAAATTTCCATGTGGCTCTATATGTGGACACTCAGTGGATTGTGTTTTCCATTCTTTCCAGCTAATCTACAGTTTATCACATCTTTCCTGGCTTATTTCCCAGCGATATCTATACTGCATTCGGATTCTACACTAAGTTATTTCCTGCTTAATCAGTTGCTTTGTACTGTGATCGTATCGTATCTTTTATAAAAGCTCCAATAAGCTTGCATGCGTCGGCCTTAGTCACATGATGGCTCTCCACGCTGCTTGATCTCTGGCAGCCTCCCTATTCAGTCCCTTATCCCTGAGGTCACACTCTATGACCTCGTCTCAGGTCTTTTTCGGTCTGCCTCTCGCAACCCTACCCCCGACGTTCACACTTCTTACTGTAGATCCATAATATCTGAATGTTTCTTGTCTGCTTCTTACCATTTTGTAGAGGTTCCCTGTACTGTGTGTGTGTGTGTGTGTGTGTGTGTGTGTGTGCGCGCGCGAAGTGAAAACACGAGTAATGGGGACAAGGATGGCGTTGGTAATGAATGGTGATGGATGGAATATCTCAAATTTGTTGTATGCTGATGATGCATGGTGTGGCATGAAAATGAAAAGTCAAGAGTGAGAGCAGTGGAGATGGGACTGCTGAGGAATGTATGTGGAGTACAGAGAGTGGATAGGATACGAAATAACGATTCACGGAAGATGTGGAGTGAGGAAGTCGGTGGACACCAGAATCGAAGAGAGTGTACTGAGATGGTATGGTCATGTGGAGAGAATGGATAACAATAGAGTGGTGAAAAAGGTATATCTGAGCGAATTTGAAGGAGGGAGGAGGAGAGGTAGGCCAAGGAGAAGGTGGAGAGATATGGTGGATGAGTGTGCTGGGATGAGAGGTATGGAAGTCGGTGAGCCTGGCTGGATGAATGTTGTGAGAAGTGCATAACCAGGAATTTGGCACCCCATTTTAACGTGACAGCGTTCTAATTGACTGTATCAGATAGGTATATGAGAAGCTACAGAACGTGGTGAAAGTTTTTTTGGTTTATCTGATGGAGCCAGGATTCCGGGGGCTTGACTAATGAGTGAATGGTAGCGTACTAGGCAAACTTAGGTTGTCTGGACGTTGCTACTTCTCACCCTGCCGTAGGGTGGTAAAGGAGGTCTGGATGATGATGATGATGATGATGATGATGATAATGATGATAATGATGATTATGATTATTATTATCATTATTATTATGTGGAGATTGTGAGGCGTGAAAGGACTGAACTTTCTGGTGAGTCTTTTGAGTGTGTGGAAGAGTTTTGTTATCTGGGACACATGTTATGTGCTGGAGGTGGGGCTGGAGCAGCTCTGTGGCTAGAGTGAGCAGTGGTTGGAAGAAGTTCAGGAAGCTGTTGCCTCTCCTGACACTGAGAGGTCTCTCCCTACGTGCTAAGGGGTCTTTGTATGTGGCATGTGTTAGGAGTGTAATGCTGTATGGTAGTGAGACCTGGGCAGTAAAGAGAGAGGATATTCACAGACTCAAACGTACAGAAATGACAGTGATTAGGTGGATGTGCAGTGCATCCCTGAGTGTGAGGCCTGGGGGAGGAGAGGGGGGCTAAGTTTGTGACGGAAGAATTGAGAGGTAGGATTGGACTGGAGTGTACTGGTGGTGTGATGAGGAGGGGTAGATTGAGATGGTTTGGTAGGAAGGATGGGAGTGGAGTGTATTGGTGTGGTGATGAGGAGGGATAGATTGAGATGGTTTGGGAGAATGGATGGGACTGGAGTGTATTGATGTGATGAAGAAGGGTAGATTGAGATGGTTTGGGCATGTGGAGAGGATGGGGGATGACAGTTGGGTGCAGAAAGTGAGAAATGTGAACATTAGAGTTAGGGATGCGAGAAGCAGACCGAAAAAAAAAAAAAAAAAAACCGGGGCGAAGTAATTGGGTGCGACCTCATGGATAAGGGACTGAATAGGGAGGCTGCCAGAGATCGAGCATCATGGAGAGCCGCCAGTAGGTGACTAAGGCAATGCATGCAAACAGGTTGGAGCGTTTATAAACGAAACGAGACGAAAAACGAAGCGATGATAGTACCGTACAACTGGCCTGGACATGGCACTTGTACTGTAGATGCCACACAACAGTAAAAGTGATTTAGTTCTCACCAAACACTACCAGTCTGATGTAGCCATTCAGTCAGGAGATCATTCCAACACTCGAGGTGTTTACTGTGCACGGCCATGTAAGGCAATGCACACACGGGGCTGGAGGTGACTGGGTTGATCACAGAGGACTGGGGTGACCTAGAGGTTCACTTACCACCACAGCAGGGGGTCAGTCCTCATGGTACGACACTCCAGCCATTGTGGAAGTGTTGCCACTGAGAGGATATGATAATAAACATAGTGTCAGTGAGGGGTAGCGTTTGTGTCAGCCATCCAACGCGGGTGACGTTAAGCACCCGTGCACACGTCAGTCCTGGCAACACCCTTCACTGGTGCACTTAGGGTACCAGTGCAAGGGGACAAAAGAACACCGGGGCAAGGTCTGACTGATGATATGATGAGTGACATTATCTGGCTACCCCACACCACCAAGACATGTCACTCAGCAAAACCATACAGGTGATGGAGCACGAGGAACCTACCGCACTCAATGTAAACATGAGAAGGCCAAAGACACAACACATACGGTAATGAAGAGACCAGCACAGCGGCAACTGAGCAAAATATCGGAGGTGGCCGACTACTTCAAGGATTAATGGATATGATTCCAAGGTGGCGACCATCATCCACTCACTTGATGTAGTACTGCCTACTTCTTCCTTTACCTCTATCATTCTTTTTCTGTGTCTGCTCTCCTCTCTTTCTATTTCTCACCAGCATCCACTCACTTGATGTAGTGCTGCCTACTTCTTCCTTCACCTTTATCATTCTTTTTCTGTGTCTGTCCTCCTCTCTTCCTATTTCTCCCATCTTTCCTGTCACTTTTTGTTACTCCTCTTTCCTTTTCAGGTGGCTTTATATTGAGTGACAAGCCTAATGGTTTCCTGTAAGCCAGGAAACCATTTACAACGCTGGGTGGTAACCATATAACCAACCCATACGTGTTCCTTAAGTGTCAACAAGTGGGTTGGCGGAGGGTTAATGCCCCTCCCCGTAAAACAACTAACTCAAGAGACAAACGGCCACCCCTTGCCGGATTATGGCGTCTGGCGATAGATAGATAGATAGGTACGAGATTATGGCGTCTGGCGATAGATAGATAGATAGATACGGAATTATGGCGACTGGCGATATATAGATAGATAGATAGATAGATAGATGAGGGATTATGGCGTCTGGCGATAGATAGATAAATAGATAGAGATGGGATTATGGCGTCTGGCGATAGATAGACAGATGGATAGATAGGGGATTTTGGCGTCCGGTGATAGATAGATAGATGGATAGATACGGGATTATGGCGTCTGGCGATAGACTGATGGGTAATGAATTATGGCGTCTGGCGATAGATAGATAGAAAGATGGATGGATATGAGATTATGGCGTCTGGCGATAGATAGACAGATAGATGGATAGATACGGGATTCTGGAGACTGGCGATAGATAGATAGGACGAATAACTGTCTATCTACCTATCTATTGCCAGACGCCTCAATCCTGCAAGGAGTGGCCATAAACAAATCGCCTCCATGTCGTCCTGTCCCCCTCCATTTCACTGCCCTGCTCCCAGCTCACATCCTCCTCTCCCATATACCTCTCCACTCCATCCCCTCATCTCATCCTTGGCCTCCCCCTCCCTCTCACCCTCTCCACCTCACTCACATACACTCTCCTCGTCAGTCTCTCACTCTCCATCCTCTCCACATGGCCAAACCACCTCAGTGTGTTTCTCCTAACGCTTCCTATCACATCCACATCCACACCACAACGCTCCTTCACTTCCTCATTTGTCAGTCTGTCTCTCCATGTAACTGCACATGCTCCTCTCATTTCTTTTTTTATGCAAGGAAGAAGGAACCAAAGGCCAGGAGCCGGGAAACCGTTCCTTCAAAGAAAAAAAAAAACAGTACAAAGGAGAGCCAAAGCCAAATTCAAGATCCGTTCATTTCGAGATGCCTAGACACACTGCGTGTGAAAAACTGGAGATCATAGGATGTAGGAAATAAAGACAGAGGGAGACAGTTCCAGAGTTGACTTATTGCATGAATGAAGGACTGCCCAAAGGATCCTAGTGAGATATGCCACCTTCCCCTCCCTCTATAAAACAACGATAATAAATACAAGGAAATTATAGTATATGTAAAGACAGCGAGGAAAACTATTTAGTATGTGTTTGTTTATGTAGATGCATTTCTGATGGATTGATTAGTCTACAGGAAGTTGTTACATAAGAAGATGAAGGGTGAGCGGTTCTTCACATCCCTGTCTATCTGTCTATCTATTGCCAGACGCCTTAATCCAGCAAAGTGTGGCCGCAGACAAATCGCCTCCATGTCGCCCTGTCCCCCGCCATTTCATTGCCCTGCTCCCAGCTCACCCCCCCCTCTCATTTACCTCTCAACTCCATCCCTCCACCTCATCCTCGGTCTCCCCCCTCCCTCTCCCTCCCTCCACTTCACCTACATACACCCTCTTAGTCTTTCATTCCCTATTCTCTCCACATGTCCAATATGGCTTAAAGATACAGTAATACACAACTCTGTACGGTAAGTGTTATGCACAGCTTTGTTTTACTGTTTACATAGAACTATTCCTACTTGTTTTTTATATATTTGCTTTAGAATCCATTGTCATTATACAGTGAACTACGCTATGTTGTAGTTTCCTCTTTCTTGCTTTACTATCCTTATCCATCAGCATGTAGAATTAGATCTCGTAGTCATAGTCTACTCTGTAACAAAAAGCCTCGAAAGGATCATAAGGTCTGTTGCTGTTTGCTGTTCTTTGTATTCCTTTGTACTCCCTCCCTCTTCTCTCTCCTCCCTCACATCCCTCCCTCTTCTCTCTCCTCCCTCACATCCCTCCCTCCCTCCCTCATCCCTCCTTCTCAATCTCTCCCCCCCTCTCCCTCCCTCTCCTTCCCACCCTCTCTGCCTCTCCTTCCCTCCCTCTCTGCCTCTCCTTTCCACCCTCTCTGCCTCTCCTTCCCTCCCTCTCTGCCTCTCCTTTCCACCCTCTCTGCCTCTCCTTCCCTCCCTCTCTGCCTCTCCTTTCCATCCTCTCTGTCTCTCCTTCCCTCCCTCTCTGCCTCTCCTTACCACCCTCTCTGCCTCTCCTTCCCTCCCTCTCTGCCTCTCCTTCCCACCTTAACACCATCTTGGAGGGCGCGGGCTATGGCATTATCCCCAGCTGACCCCTCCACCTCCTCTCCTCGGCTCTAAATGGGTAGCGTGTAATTTTTCCCACGTGCAGGTCCGTCGCTTATTTGTTTTTCCACATTAGCAGACGATTTCCACGGAGCGGCAACCCTGTCAGCCTGTCTGTCTCTCCACGTAGCTCCACATTCCTCTCAGATAACTTATTTCCACACCACTTTTCACACGAATAAAGATTGGTTAGGAGAAACACATTAAGGTGGTTTGGCCATGTGGAGAGGATGGAGAGAGTGAGACTGACGAGAAGAGTGTATGTGAGGTGGAGGGGCGAAGATGGAGGGCGAGGCCAAGGATGAGATGGAAGGATAGAGTGGTTTTTGTTTGTTTTGTTTGTTTTTGGCTTAATGGCCATCACCCTCTATTCGGGGTATTAGGCCAGCCGAGTTTTATGATGAAAGTACTGGTCACTCTCTCACCGCGCACACCGCCGATCTAGGGGGCCGGCCGAGGTGGGAGCATGTGATAAAATGCTCTAAGATCGGCTAGACGCACCTCCTCCCCCCTGACAATCAGCACAGGTCTTATGTTCTCACCCCAATCGTCAGCCCGGAGCAGATCGTAGAGGGTGGTATATGTTGTTGCTCCGAGCTGGTACGATCGGGTGTGAGCGCTGAGAGGCAGAAGGTGTCTATAGGAGGCTACGTCTAGCCGATCCTTAAGGTCGATAATAGGAGGGCGAGATGGGGTGCCGCCCTCTGTCTGAGGAGTAGTGGACTCCCCGACTTCCTCCTCGGCCGAGGAGCCGGTCGACGCTTCCTCGGCCAAGGAGGCGGTGGCAGACGAGTCCCGCTCCTCCTCAGACATTGCTGGCTGCTGGTGTACTTCCGCCGTGGTCGTAGCCGTATCGTTAGCCGGGGCCGGGGCCGGGGCCGGGTCGTCAACTTGAGAGGTCGTCCTTCGGTTGAGGGGGGCCTCCAGCCTAAGCCTCTTCCTCGGAGTCTGGCGAGGAATAGCTGGACGAGGCTTACGAGCCTGGCGCTCCCGTCGGCGAGGGACTGTATGTACATCACGGACGAAGCACTCGGGGATGATAAGGTTGGGCAGCCCATTCTCCTTGAAGATCTTTGGAAGGAGAACACGCAAAGCCCCCTTATCACCCCCACAAAAAGCCTTCACCGTCGCGATACACATCTCGACGACGGTGCTTACCTCCCCTGAACACCCCTGATCCCTGGGCTGGTGCCGCCAAACCATGGGACGCCGCCGTGCATAGGCAGAGCCCTGCACGGCAGCCCCTCCCGGTCCGGCGACGTCCCTAGCCTCAGGACCCTTGGGCGTTCCAAAGAGGACAATCTCCACCGTCTCGCCATCGCCTAGGGAGCGCTGGAGATGCCGAGGATTTGGTTTAGCAATCGCCTGACGGTGCACGAAAATATCAACACCAGCATCGTGGCGTTTGATAAAACCGTACCCCTCCCGAACGTTAAACCAAACCACAGCACCTCTGATCTTCATCTGGGTCGTAGAAGGCCGAGGCCTGCTGTCTGCCCCCCTCAACGGGTCGTGAGCAACAGCAGGAGAGGTTGCAGCAGGAACGGGATGTGGACGTCCACACACTTCCATGGTTCGTCGCTCTCCGATAGAGTGGAGAGGTATATGAGAGAGGGCGGTGTGAGCTCGGAGCAGGGCAGTGAACTGGTGGGGGACAGATCGACAAGGAGGCGATTAGGTTGTGGCCACCCCTTACGTAATTAAGGCGTGTGGCAAATTGATAGATGGTTCAACTGAAAGAACAGGCAGTATCAAAGAACTGATGAACAATATCCTGCCTCACCTTTGTTCATCTCGGCAAGATGGGCAAGCTGTTGAAACACTATCAACACTGAGAATAGACACACAGCTCGAGCGTCCTTCCCCTCTCACGGTTAGAGGGTGACTGACGGGATTCGAAGCTTCTCTAGGTCGAGATAAAATACTTGTTTTTATTATGCTGATTAATGTTTACCTTTAGTATTATTCCTATCTATATATCCATCTATAGTCAGACGCCTTCATCGCGTAAGGACTGGCCACAAACAAATCGTCTCCATGTCACCCTGTCCCCTGCCATGTCGCTACCCTCCCCCCATCTTACACTCCCCCCCGTTTATGTACCTCTCTACTCCATCCCTCCATCTCTTCTTTGGTCTCCCCCTCCCTCTCCCCTCTCCATCTCACTCACATACACTCCTAGTTAGTCTCTCACCCTCCATACTCCCAAGTTACATCCCCCGCTCTCTCTTATAGGCCCTATCCTACCGCTCTCCTCCATTCCACCATCTCCTCCTCGGTCTCCGCCTCCCTCTCCACCCTCCACCTCATTCACGTACACTCTCCTAGTTAGTCTCTCACCCTCCATACTCCCAGCTTTCACCCCGTGTCTCATACCTCTCTCCTCCATACCCCCATCTCTTCCTCGGTCTCCCCTTCCCTCTCCCCTCTGCACCTCACTCACATACATTCTCCTAGTTAGTCTCTCATCCTCCATCCCCGCCATTTCACTGCCTTGCTCAGAGCTCACATCCCCCTCTCTCATATACCTCTCCACCCCATCCCTCCATCTCATCCTCGGCCTCCCCCTCCCTCTTCCCCCATCCACCCCACTCACATACACTCTCTTCGTCAGTCTTTCACCCTCCATCCTCTCCACATGGCCAAACCACCTCAGTATGTTCCTCATAACGCTTCCTATCACATCCACATCTCTTCTGTTATTTACAAAAAAGGTGATGACACTACAGGACTCAGAATTACAGCTAGGTTCAAGTTGCGGCAGCGAGCAATTCTAACCCATAGCTTTCCATCTCAGGTCCTACAGATTGTTCTCTCTCTCTCTCTCTCTCTCTCTCTCTTTAAGGTTTGGCCAGTAATTGTCTGATCGTGTGATTTTTGCTGTTGGCTAATGACGTGAAACCGGGGCTGGGACACGTGTTAATTACTCGGGTGTTTAGGCTTGTGTTGGGGGTGGTGGCAGTACGAAGAGCTGCTGGTGGTGGTGGTGGTGGTGGTGGTGGTGGTGGTGTGTGTGTGTGTGTGTGTGTGTGTGTGTGTGTAGTTGTAGATGACAGTAAGTAAGTAATAAGGACTGGCACCAAGCCCAAGAGGAGTATATGGCACTAAAACCGCTGCATAAAAAATGACGGGTGTGCTATGGTGGAATAAAGGTAGAGGGGAAGACGGGGAAGACACTAAATGTGAGGCAAGATACAGGTTTGAGATAGGAAGCGCATGAGGTGTGTGATGGAAAACACAGGGGATTCACCAAGAAGATCGGCTAAGGTAGGGGGACGTCCAAGAGAGTAAAGGAACGGGAGAGTCCGTCTGCGCACGACGTGGAACGGAGGGCAGTCAAGTAAAAGATGGTGGACCGTGAGTAGGGCCTGAAAACATTGACAGATCGGAGGAGTGCCTCCTGACATTAGAAAGCCATGTGTGATCCGCGTGTGGCCAAGGCGCAGACGGGCTAGGGCTGTTTCCCAACGCCTGTTGCAATGGGAGGACGACTGCCAGTGAGTGACAGTACGTTTGATGGCGCGGAGTTTGTTATCAGTTGTAGACGTCCATTCTGCTTGTCACAGCTGGCCAAGGAGACGGGTAACAATCGGGAAATAATCAGTTGTTGGGATAGGATGAGGTGTGACAGAGCAAGAGGTGACAGCTGTACGTGCGAGGCAGTCAACCCTCTCACTACTCGGTATTCCAACATGGCTTGGGACCCAACAGGAGACAGCCTTCAATCTGGTGTTAATGCGGAACAGCCATTCCTGTATCATCAGCACTAGCGGGTTGCTTGCAGGGATAGACTGACTAGCATGTAGTACACTAAGTGAATCTGTGAAAATAACAAAAGTGTGTAACCTTGATCGGTATATAACACGAAGGACCAGTAAAATGGCCAGCAATTCAGCAGTGAAAATACTTGCGACTGGTGGAAGGCGGATCTGATAGGTATGGTCTGGGAAAAGAGCAGCAAAACCCGAGCCCACAGAAGACTTAGAGCCGTCTGTGTACACTGGGGTCGCTGAGGAGTGACAATGCATATGGTCCATAAAAAGATGATAGA
The DNA here is from genome assembly GCF_032717465.1 of Coenobita brevimanus. Lineage (NCBI taxonomy): Eukaryota > Metazoa > Arthropoda > Malacostraca > Decapoda > Coenobitidae > Coenobita > Coenobita brevimanus. The sequence goes on from NW_027643618.1 coordinate 132,469, forward strand.
GTTCCTGTGGGGTGGAACAGGACTTTGGACAAGAGAGCAGGACATCACAGACAGTAGGGCGAGGAAGAAGCCAAGGCGGGAACATAGAATCTCGCAGAGGGAGAACTGAAATAGCAGGGAAAATAGGGGATGGAAATAAATTGGAGACCCTACAAGGAAAAGATGAAGCCAACGAGGGCGGAAAAGGAGGGGAGAGGTGCGTAACAGAGGAAGGGAAACCTGCAGATGGGTGTTGAAGAAGGAGAATGTGGTAACGGAGAGTCAACTTGTCACGTCTGGAGGATAGAGTGGACATACCCGACTCGACATATAGGCTCGTAACCGGGGTGGAGCGAAAAGCACCCAACGCCAGACGTAAACCATGATGAACAGAATCTAGGCGCCGAAGGGAGGCAGATGAGGCAGATGCATAAACCTGACAGCCATAATCAGTCTTCGACAAAACTAAGACAGTATGGAGCCGGAGCAGAGTTGTACAGTCTGCACCCCAGGACATATGGCTGAGAGTTTGTAATAATCGAAGTCTGAGGGAAGCAGAGGTCTTAAGGGAAGTGAGATGCGGGGACCAAGTCAGTCGAGAATCGAAGATATGGCCAAGGAAAGGGGCTGATAATCGGTATGGCAGGGGAGTACCATATAGTGTAAGAGGGGGTTGAGGGATTGAATGACGGCTAGTAAAAGTTATAGCACAGGATTTCGTGGGGGAGAATTTAAAGCCATGATCTGTGGCCCACCCTGCAGCGGCATCTATAGCTGATTGACGTAGGGCTCGTAAGGCCTGGACATCCGCCCCAGCTGTGCTATTATTTCTTCAGCGAGAAAGGCAGTTATGTATCCCTTATAGCCTGTAATATATAGCCAACATTTACTGTCCGCAATAGGTCAGGAGTTTTGTGCAATGTCACGCCACTGTATCTAAAAAATAATGCCTAAAAAAAAAAAATCAACTCGGATTGAACCGCCGATGTTAGCTAGCCCGAAAAGTTACCAGACATTTCTAGTAATATAATTATTTGGAATGATTTCAGTGCTAATCAGATGTACTGAGAGGGAAGATTATACTAGTTTTTCTATAACATAATGCTCAACCACGCTAATATGCCCTTTTTTTGTCCAGAAGTTCAAATATACTAGCTCTTCCAGAATCAACAAGCATGCAAATATAACCATATGGAAATACGAGTTGACGAGCGATCCATTCAAAACACACATTCTCAAAGTCCTTATTTTAACATATTTCCGCTTGATTACTGTACCTTAATGCTTCTGCAGTGTGTAATGACGTGGTAGGACATATATAAACGCTTCTGAGATGAGTTAAACGTGAGACTGAAATGATTAGGCTACAAATGAAGAGATTTTCTTGTCGTTTATTCATGTTTTCTCACCCTTTGTTTACGTTACGTTCCATTCATAATTATACTCGTTACGGCAATGTTTACGTTGCAGACCTTTAAATTCATTCATACAAAAGTTTGTACATCATTCAAGAAAGAAGAAATGCGAGAGAAAGAAGAAAAGGGAATGAAAGAAGAAAGGAGGAAGAAAGAAATGGAAGAAATGAAAAAATAATGAGAAAGAAAGTAGGAGAAGAAGTCATGGAAGAAAGGAGATAAAGAAATGGAAGAAAGAATTGGAAGAAAGGAGAAAGAACGAAGAAATGAGACAAAGAAGAGAAAAGAAAGATGAAGGGGGAAAGAAGAAAAATGAGAAAACAGAAGAAAGGAGAAAGAGGAAATGGAAGAAAGGAGAAAGAATAAAACAGAAGAAAGTAGAAAGACGAAAATAGAAAACGAAAAAAGAAAGAAAGAAGAGGAAGGAGGAAGAAGAGGAAGAGGAGAAAGAAGAAGAGGAGAAGGAGGCAGAGGAGGAAGGATGGGTAAGGACAAGAGAAAGAGGAAGAGGAGAAAGAATGAGGAAGAAGAGGAAGAGGTATAGGAAGAAGGGGAAGAGGAAGACGAAGGAGGGAAAGAGAAAAGGCAGATGAAGAAGAGGGAATAGAGGAAGAGAAAGAGGAAGAATGAGAAGAAGAAAAATGGGAAGAGGAAGAAGGGAAGAGGAAGAGGAAGAAGAGGGAAAAGAGGATGAGAAGGAACAGGAAGAACAAGAGAAGAGGAGGAGGAAAAGTGGAAAAGGAAAAAGAAAAGGATGAACTGAAAAAGGAGGAAGAGGAGGAGAAAGAAAAGGGGAAAGGGAAAGAGGAACAAGAAGAGGAAGAGGAAAAGAATGGACAAGAGGAAGAACATGATGACAAGAGAGAAGAGGAAAGGGAGGTACAGAAAGAGGAAGAGGAAAAAGGAGATATGAAAGAAAAGAAGAAGAAAATGAGGAAGAGGAAAGAGAAGAGGAACCGGAAGAAAAAGAAGAAGAACAGGAAGAGGAGGACTTGGAAGAGAAAGAGGAGGAAGAGAAAAATTGAAATGCCTGGGAAGAGGTGTTAGGGAGCTGCCTTAACTGACTAGAGTGTATGCCATGATTTAAAACTCTGGCTAAGCACTGAGTCAAGAGAAGAACATAGCTGAGGATAACTGAAGAAGGCTGGCAGACAAAAACACAAACACATAAAGAACACAACAGTATAAGGTAGGCAGAAAAATGCACATAAACACACAATATGACACTGACAGAACACAGCACATAAAGAACATGAAAGTGTAGCTACAAAAACCTGCAAGAACAAAGAACGTAACCACGAACATGCAAGTTTAATTGCAGAAGATTGGCTGAACAAAACATAAACAAAAAACATGAAAGGATAACTGCAAGAAATTGGAAAAACAAAAAGCATATGAAGGGAAAACTTAAGGTAGGTTAGTCCATGCTAGGCTGCTCCTGTAAGTGACTAATCAATAAGCGTAAGATGTAAATAGCAATGAAAACTATCACATGAGTGGATGGCACAACCTACAAGAGGCCACATTATAAGTTGTATGGTAGGCACTGAAGCTCCTTTTTGTTAGTGATTTAGCTTCCTTTTTGCTACTCAGTATTCTCCTACATCACTGTATTCATTATTAGGTGCATACAAAAGGATACTGAGATGCAATGAGAATGAATCACAGAGATGTGTTAAGTCTGCAAAAGCCGCTTGCGGTATGACTGTAAAACATGATTCATGTGTTGGACAATTTATTTTTCACTGTGGGATAAAAAATTACAAGAGACACACATAATTAAAAATTCCCCACCATTCTTACACAACTGCAGTCAACTGACATTCTCACACAACTGCTCAGACATCTAACGTTCTCACACAGTTGCAGTTATCTAGCTCTTAAGGGGGAATTAAAAACAGTTTAATGGGGGTTAAAAATTAAACATTCCGACATTTATTTATGCCTTGATGGCATACCTTCAGGGTAGGAAATTCACCTCTCTGATATCTTAGGTGTGTGGTGGGTGGTGACGACCATCATCCACACACTTGATGTAGCGCTGCCTACTTCTTCCTTAGTCTGTATTATTCTTTTTCTGTGCCTGCCCTCTTCTCTTCCTATTTCTCCCATCTTTCGTGTCATTTCTTATTGCTTTTCTTTCCTTTACAGGTGGTTTTACATTGAGTGACAAGACAAATGGTTTCCTGTAAGCCAAGAAACCATTTACAATGCTGGGTGGTAACCATATAACCAAACCATACATGCTCCCTATGTGTCAGTGAGTGAGTTGGTGGAGGGTTAGTGCCCCTCCCTGTAAAACAAATAACTCAAAGTCAAATGGCCACCCCTTACGGGATTATGGGGTCTGGCAATAGATAGATAGATAGATATCTTAGGTGTGAGGCGCTTCATCTGCCGCTGTCAGGCTGCATCAGATGGCACGGGTCTTCTGGGCTGCAGATCCAGAGGCCTGAACTTCTGTGGGTGGAAAATTCTGAGTTAACACAACATAGATTTCAGCCAATGGAACAGAGCCATTCCTACAACATAGAGAGTCACTGGCCTCTGGTTTCTTCTCCCCCCCCCCCCACACACACAGTGGAGCAATAATTGGCAAATGGAATTTAATGTGGACAAGTGTCATGTAATTAAGTGTGGCAAAACTGAGAAAAGATTAGATTGGGATTATAAGTTAGGAAGGTCAACCCTACACATATCAGAAAGGGAGAAGGACCTAGGAGTGATTATCAATAACAAACTATCTCCAGAAGACCACATCAGTGAGAAGGTACATAACATGTATACACTGCTTACTAATATGAGAACAGCATTCACATATATAAATGAAGACACACTGAGAAAGATAATAACATCGTTCATCAGACCAACCCTGGAGTATGCATCAGTAGTCTGGAATCATCTCAAAAAACACATAGATAAGACTGGAAAAGTAAAATGGGCAACTGCAAGATGGGTACCAAGTTTAAGGGATCTAAGCTACGAAGAAAGACTAGAAAAACTGAATCTACCAACACTACAGGAGAGAAGGTAAAGACGAGACATGATCATGCTATATAAATGCATCTCAGGGAAAGAGAAAATAGACAAAAATGAATATATAACCTATGGGGAAGCATCAGCAAAGAGGACACTGCAAAAAACTACACGTATGTAAAAAGAGAAGCGATAAAGACACAAGGAAATTTAGTTTCCCAAATAGGGCAACTGATCAGTGGAATGCACTACTGAATGAAATAGCATGTGCCAAAACTATTCACAAATTTAGGGATATGTATGATAAAAATGGTTTAAAACACAAGACAGTACGAGCCTGACTCATTCCTGTAAATATACAACCAAGTAAGAACACACACATACATACACACACTTTAACGAAAAAAGTGCAGGCAGACTGGAAGACCCACATCCAGCTGAAAGTACCAGCATCCAGGGCAGCCACTGTGCTTGTGTTATGCAACAGACTGTGTAGCTTCTCATTACTGTTCTTTCATTCATTCATTCATTCTCCTCCAATCATTACTGTTCTCATTCATTCATTCATCATCCAGTCCTACTTTGCCCCATGAGAAGCGTAGGACCCTGGGGCTAGGCAAGTTGGTCCTGACATTTAAGATGAGAGTGACCAGCCTCACACATCCCTGAGTGGCATTACTGTTCTACAGGAAAAAAAGCTCATTTACAATACAGTACACATTACCAAACCCAAACAGCCAATTTCCATTATATTTTTTCATGCAGTAAACCCTCATTATACGGTGGGGTTCCGTTCCTGAAAACCCCATCGTATAGCAATCCATTGTATGGTGAACCTGTTATAACATGTAGTCAATGGGGATACGTTCCCAGACCTGCCTAAACTCGCACAATCGACCCTTTCCATCATTAAACACACTTAAAACAATGCTGAGGGACAAATACCAGTACTGTATTGGGTACATTTTACATTACTTAGGAAGTGGAGAGATGGCATGGGGCACAAGGGCTTAGGAGTAAATGAAGAAAAAACAAAAGTGATGGTATCCAGAGTTAGGGGCAGTAGTGTCAAAGAAGAAGGAGAATGGCTATGTGCGATTTGCCACAAGGGCATAGGAAGTAATTCCATCTTGTGCAGTGTCTGTAATAATTGGGTGCATAAGAGATGTAGTGGTATTAGAGGTAGACTGCGAGATAACGCTGATTTCATGTGTGCGGTGTGTCAGAGAGAGCAGGTGGAGATTGACAGGCGTGAAAGGATTGAACTTGCTGGTGGATCTCTTGAGTGTGTGGAAGAGTTTTGTTATTTGGGAGACATGTTATGTGCTTGTGGCAGGGCTGGAGCTAGCTCTGTGGCTAGAGCAAGGAGTGGTTGGAAGAAGTTCAGGGAGCTGTTGCCTCTCCTGACATTGAGAGGGTTCTCCCTCTGTGGTAAAGGATCTCTGTATACAGCTTTTGTTAGGAGTGTAATGCTGTATGGTAGTGAGACCTGGCAGTAAAGGAAGAGGATATTCGCAAGCTCAAATGTACAGAAATGACAATGATTAGGTGGATGTGCAGTGCATCCCCGAGTGTGAGGCCTGGGGGAGCTAGGTTTATGATGGAAGAGTTGAGGAGTAGGTTGGGACTGGACTGTATTGGTGCTGTGATGAGGAGAGGCAGACTGAGATAGTTTGGGCATGTGGAGGGGATGAATGATGATAAATGGGTGCTGAAAGTGAGAAGTGTTAATGTTAGGGGTAGGGTTGCCAGAGGCAGACCGAAAAACACCAGGGACGATATCATTCAGTGTGACCTCAGGGATGAGGGACTGAATAGGGAAGCTGCCACAGATGGAGCAGCATGGAGAGCCGCCATTAGGTGACCAAGACCGATGCATAGAGCCTTCAAAAATTAAACAAAACGATGGAGCTAGAAAAGGACACCTACATGTGGATGCACTGATATAACCGAGCTGCTCCCCTGCCCAGTTATACATACTTCCCTCAACTCCCTCCCTCTCCTCTAAAAGGAGAATGGTGAGCTACAAGAAGATGGCATCTCTGGCCTGTAATCCACTGGGTTCACATTCAGATAAGCCTAGGGTTGTGGTTACTACTACATTACTGTTTATAACACTACTTACAGTACCTGTACTGTACTGTACCATACTGTACAACATTCTCAAGCATTCACTCTTAACCCAAAATTTATTGGACCAAACAATGACATGAAATAACAAATAATCAATCACCGCTTACTTCACTCAATTAAGCACATAGAAAAGGGATACAGTAATATAATAACAGCTGATACACTATTGTTGGTTAATTTTCAGCTGACAAAGCTGGGCCACTTCCACACCTTGAATACCAAGTCAAGGGCATATGAAATTCTGTAAGCCTTCATTATGAGGTAGGAATCTCCTTGGTTGCTTGTCAAACTGACTCTCATCCAACTACATTTGGCCATCAACTGAGCTGAAAGAGGTTAGGATCTGAGCCGGGTTAAAACAAACATGCAAATATGTTGTTACCTGGTTCACAGCACTTCTGTATATTTGGTGCCATGATGATGAGAGAGTGGGGTGTGAGTTGGGAGCAGGGGAGTGAAATGGCGGGGGACAGGGCGACTTGGAGGCGATTTGTTTGTGGCCACCCCAAACAGGATTGAGGCGTCTGGCAATAGATAGATAGATAGATAGATGATGCATGACATCTTGCCCATTAACTTGGTTGTCTGCTTCAGCCCACACACAAACCTCTGCCTGTCAAAAAAAAGGGAGTTACAATTTGGCCTAAATTAATAGCATGAATCCAACGATGTATTAATCAACTGTATTTTCATAACTACCAGATTATTTCATTTTCCTTTGGAAGACTTTCTATGGTGATGGGGTTGATGGAGGGTATTTCTAACCTCTCTACTTCAAAGTCTCTCTTATGCTGAATAAAACTGTATCATGAGAGAATAAAATAGAAAATATCACTCTACTTTAATAGGTTAGAGCTGTTTCACTTTAAAAGCTGTTTCATTATTCTGCTGCTGATGAATTAACATCTATTAGTGGTAGGTGGGGGCGCTCACCATCCACTCACTCGACGTAGTGCTGCTCTCAGGTGACTGTCCTCTCCTCGCTTCCTTTCTTTTTTCCTTCCTTCCTCTTCTTTCTTTCTTTCCTTCTTTCTTTCTTCTTCCTTCTGTCTACAGGTGACTCTCCACTGACTGACATGGCAAATGGTCTCCTGTACATCAGGAAACCATTTACTACGCTGGGTGATAACCACATAACCAAACTATGGTACCTGGTGGTTTAGTGGGTAACTAAGGCACTCCTGCCAGATTAAGCCAATGTAGGTTTATATCCAAGGGGTGGTTGGGGTTTATTGCTCATGTAATGCCACTCAGGGATGAGTGAGGCTGGTCACTCTCATATTAAATGTCTGGACCAACTTGCCTAGCCCTGGGTTTCTACACTCCTCATGGGGCAACACAGGATTAGATAATGATGATGATGATGATGATGATGACGATATTCACTTAAAGTTACTTATGATTCATTATAAAGTTGCTCGCAAGTTAGAAATGAATGTTTTTAAGCTTTAACCACTCAGTCACAAACCAGAAATATGTCTCACTTAGGGAAGTTTCACTTGAAGCAGGTGCTGGCAAAGAACGCCTTCATGTGCCAGTAGTCCGGTACCTATATAACTCGGTGGTTCCACTGCCTGGTTTTACAAACAACCATCAATTTCCTTCCCATCCCCCAATTGAAAAATGGTGGACTGCAGAAAAATGTCAGCTTCAGCCTACAGTCCACTGGCTTCTTGTTTACACAGGCCTGGAGTCACAGTTACTACTACTACTACTACCTGTGCTACAACAGCAACAACAATAATTATCAACTGACTTGATGGCACCCTTGGCAGGGTCCCATGCATACAGTCACCTCTGGAACAGAACCACAGCTTTGAGCAATTCTGCTGCCACTTCATTAATTTCATCTGTCACAACATGGGTGCAGTACCTGGGGAGAGGCATCAGATTAGAGGGTTTTCTCATCAATTCACCCTGAAGGTTAATCCATCCTAAGTCATTTCACTCTTACTAACCTAACCTAACTTGACCTAACCTTCACTAACTGAACATTACTACCGGTAAATCTAAGGTAATCTAACTTAACATGCTGGTAATATAATCTTACCTAACCCAAGCTAACCAGACGATATCCAGGTAATTTAGTTATGGGGTATGTCTATCCCCCTTTCTTAATACTGACTATGACAAAACACAAGAATAAGTTTCAAAGCAAGCCTGAGGACAGTAAATCAACCAGGGGGATAAGGGTGGGTTCATGGAATGTGGGAAGTTTGAGGGGAAGAGCAGGGGAAGTCGTTGAGGCATTCAGTAGGACGTGAGTGGATGTGGCGTGTTTGCAGGAAGTCTGGTACAGGCTGGATCAGCCAGAAAGATTGTTGGGAAGGACCGTTACTATACGTTGTTTTGGCAGGGGGGGACAGACGGATATGGGTGTGTTGGTGTGATGGTTGCGGAGAAATCTATCTATCTATATACCTAGGCTGCTTCCCCCAAGGAAAGGGAGGTAGCCAAGACAGGACGACACACTCCCTATTTACTCATTCATTGCTGTCGGGCCCTGCTGCGGATGTCACTGATTGCGGAGAAATAGGTGGAATATATTATGAATGTTACGAGAGTAAGCAATAGGATATTTGTAGTGAAAATTCTATCCAGTAGAAAGATAGCTGCAATTATATCGGCATATGCTCCACAGGCAGGATTGGATGAAGCAGAGAAAGACAGATTTTGGGATGATTTAATACGTGTAGTAGGTGGTATGCGGAATCATGAGATAGTGGTTTTGGGAGGGGACTTAAATGGTCATGTAGGTGAAGCAGCACAAGGTTATGCAGGAGTACATGGGGGATGTGCATATGGTATAAGGAATGCGGAAGGGGAAAGGATACTCAAGTCTGGGGAGGCAACGGACATGATTGTGTGCAACACATATTTTAGGAAAAGAGACAGTAGGTTAATTACGTATGAGTCTGGGGGAAATAGCAGTCAGATAGATTATTTTCTGGTTAGGTGGGCTGATAGGAGGTTAGTGAGGGATGTTAAAGTTATAGGAAGTGAGGAGTGTGTCCAGCAGCAGAAACTATTGATTTGTGATATGGTGCTTAAAGAACGAGTGATGAAAAAGAGGACTTATGTACCTAGGAGGAAAATATGGAAGCTGAAAAACCAAGTACAGTAGTAAGGGATGCCTTCTATAGCGAGATGAGAAGAGTGGTGGCTGAACGGGGAGCTGTAGACAGAGGCATTAATGAACAGTACAGAGCCCTCAAGAACAATCTCTTGACAGTTACTAAGGTAACATGCGGTTGGACAAGAGGACCATCAAAATATAAAGTAACCTGGTGGTGGGATGATGGTGTAGAAGCTGCAGTTAAGGAGAAAAGATGGTTTTTTCTGGAATGGAAGAAGGGTGGTAGCAAGGAGGAATACTTGACTGCCAAGCGTAGGGCTAGAAGAGAGGTATACAGGGCGAAGTCAGTCACAGAGACTTTACTTGATAACCTAAATCATGGGGAAAGGAAAAATATGACATTTAAGGTGGCAAATCAGATGGAGAGGGATAATCGGGATATTATAGGTGAGCAGTGTGTGAAGAATGATGAAGGAAGGGTAGTGGTGAACAGTGAGGATATTAAAGATGCATGGAGAGAGCATTATAGCCGGTTCTTGAATGGGGAGTTTGACTGGGACAGGGAAGGTTTGAGCCAGCAGATCCAGTGTTTGACCCTTGGCCTATGAATAATGCTGTTACTGTGAGTAAGGAAATAGCAGGATGATGGTGGGGAAGACAGCAAGTGTGTCTGGGTTGACTGCCGAAATGCTGAAGCCCTTAGGAGATATAGGGGTGAGGTTAGTCACTGACCTGATAAATATGATTATTTATGAGTGTGTTGTCCCATATGACTGGCTGGAGTATAATTGTAAATGTGTATAAAGGGAAGGGTGATGCCCTGGAAAGAGGAAATTAAAGAGGTACACTCAACCCCCTGCTATCGCGCCTAATTGGTCACAGGAAACACGCGTGATAGCTGAATGCGTGATAGCTGAACTGAACAATCAATGGGAAAATTTCTAATTGGTTTTTCGGTGGCCCATTTTTCTAACTTTTAACCACTTTATGCCTACGATTTCCTGCCAATCTCTCCTCTAACATGAAATAAAGCATTATTACATTAATAATAACAGTATAATGAATAAATAAACAACATAAAAGGCCATCAAACTTTTATAAGGATTATGGCTTGGGTGGTTTGATGGGTTCCGAGGCTTGGGAGTGGCTTAGTTGCCACCAGACCTCTTTGGCTGTCTCCATTTCTTTAGTGTCCACAGCTAAAGGGGGTATCACACAGTACATCGTATCAGGAACGGCCGAGGAACATTTAAGTGGAACAAAACTTTGACGCTATCACACACATTCCTCACACTGTCGTCAGAGCCCCGTCTCAGTTGTAAACACATGATTACTTTATCGACATCACAGTTTTTTCAGCATAAGAAATATTAACTCTTTATAAGGGTTTCAGAACTACTGATATTTATTCTAAAATACAATATTAATAAGTATTCAGCGTCTGGCTAAATTTCAATGCTGTAGTACGATATATTCTTTCGAGCCAAATGGGTTTTGGTTATTGTTTTGCCCGTCGTGTCCTCGGCAGGAATCCGTTCAGATGCATTCCAAATGCCCGTGCTATAATTGGGAATTTTACCACGTTACCGTTCCGATTAACCATCGTATCCTCTGCAAACCTCGTATGAAGTGCCGTGTGAATAAGTTTCACTTAGCCTGTCTTCAAACTCGACGCGTGATAGCGGTCTTGGGGTGCGTGATAGCATGTATGGTTGTGCATTTGATGTGTGCGTGATAGCAGATAAGTGTGATAGCTGAATGCGTGATAGCAGGGGGTGTGCGTGATAGCAGATAAGTGTGATAGCTGAACGCGTGATAGCAGGGGGTTGAGTGTATAATGCTTTTAGATCAGATAATGAAGGTAATGGAGAGAGTTTTAGAAGGTATGATTAGAGAAAGAATGAATATTGATGAGATGCAGTTTGGGTTTATGCCAGGTAGGGAGACCACTGATGCCATATTCATTGTTCGAAAGCTTCAGGAAAAATATATTGGTAAGAGAAGGGATCTTTATTTTGTTTTTGTTGATTTGGAAAAGGCCTTTGACAGAGTCCCTAGAGAGGTGGTGAAGTGGCAATGAGAAAGCTTGGCTTGGAGGAGTGGCTGGTTAGGGTGGTTATGGCTATGTATGTGGGTGCTCGCACCCAGGTAAGAGTGAGTGGAGATTTCAGTGATGAGTTTTCCGTGAATGTTGGTGTGCATCAGGGGTCAATTTTGAGTCCCATGTTGTTTATCATGGTACTTGAAGCCCTCTCATGTGACTTTAGAAATGGACTCCCATGGGAGATGTTGTATGCTGATGATTTGGTGTTGATTGCAGAGAACGAAAGGAAGGCGGAGGAATGGTTTAGGAAGTGGAGAGATGGTATGGGGCACAAGGGCTTAGGGGTAAATGCAGATAAAACAAAAGTGATGATATCTAGGGTTGGTGGCGGTACTGTCAAAGACGAGGGAGAGTGGCCATTTACAGTTTGCCACAAGGGTGTGGGAAGTAATTCCATCTTGTGCGGTGTTTGTGATAAATGGTGCATAAGAGATGTAGTGGTATCAGAGGTAGACTGCGAGATAATGCTGATTTTATGTGTACGGCGTGTCAGGGAGAGCAGATGGAGATTGTCAGGCGTGAAAGGATTGAACTTGCTGGTCCGGATGATGATGATGATGATTATTATCTATCTATTCATCTACCTATTGCCAGACGCCATAATCCCGTAAGGGGTGGCCATTTGACTTTGAGTTATTTGTTTTACAGGGAGGGGCACTAACCCTTCACCAACCCACTTGCTGACACATTGGGAGCACATATGGTTTGGTTATATGGTTACCACCCAGCGTAGTAAATGGTTCTTGGCTTACAGGAAACCATTTGGCTTGTCACTCAATGTAAAGCCAACCGTAAAGGAAAGAAAAGCAATAAGAAGTGACAGGAAAGATGGGAGAAATAGGAAGAGAA